>NW_009259191.1:1265900-1293863 GCF_000687185.1 Egretta garzetta
TCTTGCAGCACACATGAACTGGGCACTTAAGGTAAATACTTCTATCTCAATAAGAGTTTGCTGAGATAGAAACACACAAGTGGAAATGTGAGTCTGCTCCTGATGCTTTAATTTCCCTCATATTGATTCTCCATACTGTGGAAATTCAAGAAGAGAAAGGCATATTAGATCAAATAAGCCATTTCCCTCTTGTAGGAGATTGTCTCACACACTTATTATAGAAACTAGTCCTGGAGAGCCTGTGATCCATTCCCTTCCATAGTCTTCCATTTCTTTCTTAATTTCTCTCCTTATTCTCTCATTATCCCTGTGTTTGTATTATTGTTTTAATAGCAAGTTGAAAGTGCATCTTTGGTACTGAGTTAAAATATCTTCTCCGCCTTTGAACTGCAGCCAAAAGGCTCTAAAGGATCCATTAGGTTCTGCAGCTGCCTCAGGCTCAGGTCTTTAATACCAGTTGACAAAGAAATGGAAAGCGAGCTCTACAAACAAAACCGACAAAGTTGTTTGCATTTTTGAGTGCTTAAATAGAAGCAATGTCTCATTCCTCAAAAAACACACACCCACCTGGCTATCTCAATCTATCAACAATTTGTGGAATTGTTCTGACTGGTCTTATGATCTGTTTTTATGTTTTTCTTTTTGTCACCATGCTCAGTCAAATAACTAGTGCCCATACTTCAAGCTTGAGTGTGTTGTTTCATTTTGTCATTCTACCTTGGTAGCTTTTGAAATTTCCACAGGTTTTGAAACACTGCAGAGGGAGAAAGATTAGCTGTGATTGCCTATTTACCTCTCCACTGCATTTCGGAAGTTGGGGAAGGTTTGCAGCTTTAGGGTAGCAAGGGGGAAATTTTCATGAGACATAATTCTTCACCATCCATGCATATGTGCACACTGTGTGGGAATAAGAGCAAGAAACAGGGAGCAGGAAAAGTTATTCTTAATCATTTGGGGGTTTCTGGTTTGGCTTCTCCACTGAAAGTGAAATTTGGGGGAAGGAGTGGTATGAATATATTAAGGTGACTTATCAGACTTGAGCATTTGGAATACAAGCTCTTTTTTGCCCACTAAGGTTAACTGTTTCCAAGGAATACCTTCTTGCAACATGCACATATGTAATATATCTTGCAACAGAGGGAAAATATTGTCATTACTTTTAGGTTTAGGTATTTATTTTCTTATGTTGGTATTTTGGCGTTTTAAGAACACGTGCCTTAGTTTCATCTTTAATTTTCCTCATCACTTAGCACTCATTGTACTGACAACTGCTTATTTATCTTCCTTATTTATCAAGAACAGTTTTTGCAGTGAGGAGTGGGAAGAGTCCCTATACAAATGAGATCATGATTCCCTTGAATATGTTTTTCTTCATGACTTGTAGGTCATGCTGGCTTAGCTTCCTTTTCCATAAAGATTTTTGGTTTGTGCTTCACATTACAGAGGTTTCAGGTGTGGGGTCTAACATCTATTTGCTTGGCTTGCCTTTTGCAGGCAGAGCTACACCATTCTCAACTCATTCATTGTGACCATCAGCAGGCAGAGCACAGAAAACAGGCCCCAGATCACAAAGATCCTTCTTGGTGGTGATGCATGGAAAGCTCAAGCAGCAGCTTGGTTTCTACAGTTATGGTTTCACCTAGTTGAGCAAAAAAGGAGGAGAAGCTGGTTTTGACGGGCCTGGCAGACAGCAAGCAGGAAAGGCTCTTTGCCCATGTAGTACGTTCCACAGGCATTTTGCCCTGGTAGGTTTTATTATTTCCTTTCCAATGGAGGGATTCTATCAAGAGTGCTGCTTGTGACAGCTCTTCCTCATGTGTGCAGTTTTCCTACTTAGAGAAAGAAATGGAGCTGCTTGAAGCAGTCTCTAGGCTGGTGTGCTATAACGCAGGAGTGGCTGGCTTTATGCACATCCTGTCCTAGCAGGGGAGAAGTTTCCTATCACCAAAGTGCCTGTGACCAAAAGTAAAACAATTGCAGAATGTTCCAATTTAGCCTGAACAGCTCTTCCAAGCTTTTTTAAAGTCAGTGATTAATTAATGCTCAGATTTTTTTAATGGACCTGAACCAAAGACACAGCCAGTCAGTTCATATTGGCCTCCAAGGACAGGATGCTTCTATTAACTATCTAGCTACATGCAGGCAGCAAGTGAAGCAAACAAATGAAGAAAATATAGGGAGCCCAAAAACCGTGAACTGATAAGGCAAGTATTCAGGAAATCTGCCTTCAAAGATGTATTTCTTAGGACTTTGTCCATCCCACTGTAATTTTACTGGGTTGTAAGGGTTTGCGTTTTGCTTTGTTTTTAATGGAAACAGAAGGCTAGAATTGTTCAAAGCTGCCAGTGTTGGATTAAGTGCAGACTGAGACTCAGCCTCAAATTCAGGGAACCCATGGCCTTGAACAAAGACTACAAAGCAGATCACACCCCACATCCAGAAACTTGCATACTGGCTCCATGTAGAGACCAAAACAAATTAGGATCTCCAGGTCCTATGAAAATATTAATTTAGCCTAACATTGTTCCCGTTGATAGGTGAGAAAACTGAACAAACTCTGAATGGTTTGCACTGGTGCCATGTAATTCTACCTGTCAGCTTCTTTCCTTTACAGCGTTTGTGGCAACTAAGGTCATAGTACTACCCCTTTTCATCCCACTATATAAGTGGACTGAGCGGGGCGGGGGGGGAGGTTGGTGTTTAGATGGTTTTTTGTTTGGTTTTTTTTTTTTAAATCTCTTCATGTTCTTCAAGGTTTACATGCTTAACTCCATAATCTATACAAACCTCTATGTGAGCCTGTAATTGATCTATTTCTACATTGGATAGGATTATGCATTTTGTTCAGACTTGTGTGACTGAAACTTACTTTGTAATTATTGAGATAAATGGATACCTTACATGCATGAAAATGGGAGACAGACCTTCAGCCTGATAAGTGTTATTTGAATTCTGACATTATCAGTATGGACAGTAACTTTTCTCAGTAAGAAAAGTAAGACAATTTTTTAAAAAAGGAAGGGAAGGTATAATTAAAAGTGGTTATCTGTTCCAAATTACTCCAGTTAGTATGACTGAATGTATTCTCCTCAATCAAATACCTCAAAGATTCAGAATTTAGAGGGTTACATCTGCTATGTTCTATAAAAACAAATTTGCCTCTGAGGCTGCACTATTTAAGTGAAATCCAGGAGTGAAGGATCTTCCATCAGTCTGTTCAGGGGATATATGTCTGGAACATATATGGTGGGATAACAGCATCCTGCAGAGTGTTGAATTTCTGGCCTCTCCTGACGTAGGGAGTTAACATGGTTGCATGGATGTCTCAGGCCTCAATTAGCATTATATCAGTAACGGTTACTGCTGGAGTGTCTCTTGTATTCTCATCCTGCAAACAAAGCACTGCGTCAGGTGTAACTTCCTGAACGTCCTGTTACACGTTCCTTCAGAAGTGTGTCCCTGGTAGGTCTGTGTCTAACTGATATGTACCTGGTGTATGAGAAACATTAGGGATATGTTCCGTAAGCCTCGCTCTGCAGAATACCCTACGATAACGTGTGCTGTAGATAACAGTGAATGGACTCTGTTTCGAAGGCATAATAAGAGGATTGTAGGCTTGTCGGTTAGTTGCCTGGAAGTGGACAGAGAAATGTTTAAAACCCTTCTCACACGCGCACACATTTGGTGGTAACTGATTAAAAAGGCAGCACGGCAATGGTTTGCTCAGCACCAGGTAAAGAAGCTTTAAAATGAGCTGATATGCTTCCATTAAATACCGTGTTTTACTAGGCATTTACAGGGCTTATGACACAAGGCATATAAACTGCTCTGTAATGTTCACCATCAACAGCTCAACTGCTGAGCTGCCTAGATACACACCAGCCTCATAGCTGGGCAGGGAACAAAGGATAAAAGAGGGGGAGGAAGGCTGAATCTCCAGCTGTAGGACTCAGCGTTGCTCCGATAGCACACCCAGAATTGCTTTCCACTACAGCTGCTGTTCAGCAGCTGTCACAGCCTGACCTGAGAGCGGCCAGTAAAGGAGTCTCACATCAACAGTTATAAAATCTATTGGGTTCATTTTTTAGAGTGTTTGAACTGGATCCCTGCTGCACAGCAGGCAACCCATAAGAGAGCATAAAAGGTTTTATTCTTCCAAAGACTAGCCATGAAGTAGGAAGATAGAAATGATGGAGACTAGGCAAGAACTGGTATGATTGTAGCCTGGTAGCTGCAGGGGAGAATAATCATCAAGATGGGTGGGCACAACAATTGTCAGTAAATCCATGGCTTTTTTGTGTATTTTAACTAAGATTCCTCCCGGTGGGGAAGGCCCTCATCCAAAGATGGGCCTTTAGTCATTTCTGTGTATGGTTTTACTTGTTAAAATAATTTCTGAGCAGAAAAGGAGACTGGAACCCTTGATTAAGGGTTTGGTGGAACAGTTCTCCTTTGTACAGCTTTTCTAAGCACATCACCTCTTTGATTTAATGTCCTCAATACAAAGAATGATTTTAATAAAACTTCTTTTGTAAAAAAACAGACAAACAAACCAAAAAACCCATTTTGGAAGCCATGGGTGAAGGGCACAGAAGAAAGAGACATTACTAATGTTATCCCAAGGTAGGTCCTTTCTCACTGCAAACAGCTGAGAAACTCTCTCAGTACTTTAAAACAGTATAGCTGAACCAGCTTGCAAAGGTGTCACTTGGTATTTTCCATTTCACTGAACGTGTTTGTCTGGAAGCTTTGCTTCCCTTATACAGGGCGTAGTTGTGCTGCTGAACTCTCTCTCCTGTTTATGGACATAAAAAATGTATTTATGTGGCTACATCCACAGAACAAAAGCTTGGATTGACTACAGTCTCTTCAGGTGTCTAACAGGAATTTGCATCTTGGAGTCTTGGCACAGTTCAGACCACTGGGTTCACTCTTATTTTTAACTTCAAGCAGAATATCAGCCTGCTTCTTGACTGGGGACTTGAGAATTTAAGTCCCCTGGAGGATACAGTCATTTGCTTATATCCGGATTCCTTTTAAAGTGTACTTGGATCTCAGTAAATGCCTGTCCTGGGGAAAAGAAATCTGTATGCAAACTACAATTCCAGTAAGAGCATCCATAGCTTTTAGAGATTCATGGACCTGCTAGTCTTCTAGGTCAAATGTACCTGGTTATTTTTGGCTTTTTTACATTTCTTTTTTTTTTTTTTTTTTTTTTTTTGGCAGCTGCCTGTCCTGATCCTCCTAGCTCTGTTGGCGATATCCTTAAGAGAAGATTCTCACGAGCCAGATTATGGCCCTTGCAGGTTCATTCCCACCTAGTAAAGGCAATATTACTAGCAAAAGCCAATGAGGTATGAAAGGCTGTGGTGATAAAGCTGAGGGAGCTCTGCAGAGGTTATCCAGTGTAGCTTATGTTTGAACTTGAGTTAGAGCTTGTTGCCAAGATGATTTCAAAGTAAATCGGGCACATACTCAGGAAAAGACCTCCAGAGGTCTACATTTTCATCCTTCTTCTGCTAAGCTCCTAGAAACAGGTTCCTTTCTGTGTGTTGCAAAAAGTGGCATTATTCCTAATCCTGCATATTTTCTTAAGGGTGACCTCCTTCCACATCATCTCTCCAGTATTTGGTTATTTCTCAGTACCATGTTTTGGGCTGTCTTTGAGGAAAGAAAACAAAATCCTCTTTCAACTCCCCAGTCTGTGTGAAAGTGTCAAGGTTTACAGCCACAATTTCAAATGCTCTTAATATTACTGGAAGCATAGAGTTAAATTATAGAGTTGTAAAGTTACTTTATAGTGATAATGCTGTCAAGCATCAATATCTCTGCCCCAGGGCACCATGGAAACTCAGTTAATGATATAAGAAGCTGATATTTTTCAGGGTTGCAGCTGTTGGCTCATACCCAGAAGGAATCTGTGTGTTTGTTCATATCGGGTATATAGAGGGGGACCTGCTCAAAGAAAATTAAGAAACAGTGAAAGTCTGCTTAACGAAGTGCAGTGGAATGTAAGTGCAAAGCAGTACATGGTGTTGCAGTACGCACACCTCTTTTCCTTGCAGAGTTCAATACAGTGGACAGTGCTGTAGAAAAATAACTTATTTTAGTGTAAGAGAGGGTATTTGTGTGGGAGAGTGTATATTTGTATGTAGATTTGTTTATCTAGTTGCCTGTAGCACTGACTGCATCAATCTATGCAGACGCTGTCTGGGAGTATCAGTAAAGAAATGGAAATTAAGGCAAGTGACTACAGTCAACTTAGGAATATCTATAATTTTTGTAATGGATTTCTTAGCATCTGTATCCCAAAGTGCTTTGATAGCCTCAGATGAAAGATGCTATAAAAGTGCAAAGTGTTCTTATAAAGGTGTTGCTTTTTTTTTTAAGAAAGATTTTTTTTTTTTTTTTTTTCTCCTGAAATGTAGAATATCAGTCTTGGAAGGTATCTTCAAAGTATTTCCTGGGGATTTAACCATATGATTCCAGTTACCTTTTCCCTAGGAGCCAAGTATCAAGTACCATGCATGTGAGTGGGGAAATGGTCTTGCAGTTAACTTGCTTCAGTAAGAGTGGTCTTGAGTAACTGGTTTATTTCTCTGTGTGCCCGGGTGCTTTGCATGCTGCCTGTTTGGTAAGCATCCATGTGGTTTTCTGTGGGGAAGGAGGGAGAGCAGGTCAGAATCATGGGCCTGTTTTAAGTAGAAATGAAAGGGAGTTTGAAAGTTGAGGATCTAGTCTTGAGGGGAATGAAGCACCAGAAGTACAGGTAGCCTACCTGTCCTGTCAGGTTTTAAGGCACAAGTTAAACTGAGCACCACGGTTTGCTCCAGAGTTGGGTTGCCCCAAAGGAGGACCCTGTGAGGGTATAGATTAATTTCCTTCCTCTTGTGTACACAGGTTTCTCTTCCTAGGAATACTAAGGTACAGCAAAGAGAAGAGATGGTTGTTGTGGGTGCATATCCAGACCCATAGAAAGGCTCTCGAGTCAGTTTTAGACACAAATGCAGGAGCTTGTCTTCTTTGAAGAGCAGAAGGACTTCGCTAGCTGTGAGCCTGAACTAGGGAATTTGCACAGGTTGACTTGAGAGACATCAGTATTTACAACCTTATTCAGGGACAGGGACCTTGTGGACAGTGGGAGCATAAGCGTCTTAGAGACATGTGTGCAAATATCATCCCTGCTTCCCGCCAGCTGTCTTCAACTCAGTGCTGGCAGAGAATGTGCTCTTTGGCCTAGGTAGGGCTGTATCCAGTGACACGGGAAGACTGATCCTTATAAGCCAGCCAAGATGAGGAAGCCCAGCTCTAAAAATGATCTTATATCCAATATGGCTTTTGGGGTTTCTGCTGAGATACCACATGCTAACTGATGCCAAACTGTCACTGAGGTTTTACTGATTGAAATCCTCATCAGTGCTTTCTGTTCAAGCTATCAGTCACTTACGGTTGCTATCAGGCTAGCTAAATCAGTGGTCTCACAAGCACAGAACTCTCTAATTCAGAATGTTTTTGATGGTGGTATAGAAAACCATAAAATGTGCCAGTTAATTATTAAAATTGTTGCGTTTTTCTATTAGTATTTCTTTTACACACAGGAGAAAATAATTTAGACCAAGCACAAGTGATGCTTTCGCTGAATGGTTGGAAGGTGAAGTTGATTACATGAGTGATTGCAGGGTTGTGGCTAATATAAACAAGGCAGGGGAGCTCCCTCCAGGCACTGCTGTCCCTCTTGGAACTGGCTTTCAAGGTCTTGAACGTCTCTGTTATGAACAGGCTTTTCTATAAACTTGTTTTTTTCCTTTGTCTTATAAGCAACTTAGACAAAACTAAGCATATGGAACTGATAGTGAGGCTCTTGGGTGCTCAGAATGCCATACAGATGCTATTAGACCCGTAGTTAAAATAATTCTTTGGTAAATGTTAAATTCCTATTAGTAACACTTGCTAAACTTAAGTGCAAAGGAAAGGGCAAGGCTAATCTGAAAGGCAATGGAGAGCAGGGCTTAAAAGATATTAACAATTTGTTGGAAATGTCTGAGGGGAGTGGTTAATATGACTAAAGAGTAACATCTGTGGGTTGAAGATTTAGGTTGGGAGAGGGCTTTAGCCAGGGCTGTGCTTTGGAGCTTTCCCAAATGTCAATGGGAATGAAGAGAAAAAAGCCATTCAGAATGAGGCATTTTTCAAAGAGCAATAAACAGAAAAATTGCAGTGGCTCTGTGATAGGCCTCTGCTTTTGCGTCAGCCTGTAGTGGTGTTTGTGCGTCCCCATGTTTGTCATCTTCTTCTTCTTCTTCTTCTCTGCATCTATTCACTTCTGGCTGAGTCTTGTCCCCTGTGCCTGCCTGTCTTGTGTCTGCATCCTCACCATCTTGTTTGCAGTTTTAGGTCATTACCCCTACTCCATGCCTTTGTCATCTCACCTGATTTTTTGCAGGTGGCGTTTCATTAATCAGACACACCCAGTCTCTGGTTTTTGTTCACTTTGTGCTGTCTTTCACCTAAACTATTCCTTTCTTTTTTTTTAATATACTTTGCCACCTAAACACTCAGAGGGGCTTTGTGGTAGTTAAAGGGAATTCTAAGACAGGAGCAGAAGTTATTCTTCACTATTAATTCGTTAGTCCTAAATACCAACATACTGAAAGTGAATTGGAGACATTCTTCAGGAAACCCAGCAAAGAAATTGGTGTCTCTCTGTCTGTGTGTCTGTCTTTCTCAGCTACTTGACCAATTGCAACTGAATCTGACAGTGATGAAGGTCTCAGAGATACTACATTCCTACAAGTTTCATGAAAAATAGATGGCTGAATGAGAGACCAACATTAATCTCTCTGGTAGGGACAGCTGCATTTCTATTGTTAGAAACCAGAGGAGGACAGTAGGCATGAAAGTCACAGGAAACAGATCCCACATCTCCTTGCCGTGGTGGACCTGTCACTGGTGAGTAGAGACCTCACTTCACTTTCCTTTTCTCTACAAACTTTTACCCCTAACCTTAACAAAGGATAACTCACGGCATCCTGAAAAGCAGATTGCATCTTCCCCATCAAGCCACTGTTGAAAGAGGCCAGAAACCTGACAGGTACAGTTCACAGATGAAGAGAATACCCATTCAAGCCAAAGCCAATACATGCCTGCCCCAAGCCAGTAGTGTTTCTTGTCACCTAGAGGTGAAACTTCATCCACGGTTCAGATCAACAAAGTCTGAACATGTCTCAGACAGAAACTGAAGATAATCTGCAGCTTTGGTCTAGTGTTCAGAAACCTTTGTGCTTTGATAAGAGCAGGATGGGTCTGATTCTCTCATGTATCATCTCTTAATGGAAAACCCGCCAAATCAGCTCAGATCAAAATCAGTCCTCTGCAGTTCCTTGTCTCTGACAGAGGCCAAAAGCAGATGCCTGAGAAAGATTATAATAATAGAATAAGCGTATAACAATACTTCCCCTGAACATTCTTCCAGCTTCCAGCAATTAGTGGTTTCAGGATCCCAGAGTCAGAGATGTTGATTATGTCTGTAGTGGATTTGTCTCCCATGAACATGTATACATTTTTAGCATCCACAGGATTCCTTGCTGGGGATTTCCACAGCTTAATGGTACCTTGTTTGTTTTAAGCCTACCACCTGCAAGCTTTATTTTGTGATTCTTAATTGTTACACTGGAAGCAGCATTGATCCCCATCTGCTTACCCCATGCCACTCATATCAGCCTTCTTTTTTTCACATTTGAAGTCTCTTAGCCTGCCTTGTTATTCACCGTCTGAGTATCCTGTACACCATAGGTGGAAAAATATTACCAGATCAGAATCATTCCTTCATTTCTAGCTTCAGTATATCATCTTACACTTTCTTTCTAGGTACACACAACTGTATGAGTTGCCAAGCAGTGGAGAATCAACTCTAGTGACTCTAATGGCAGAGTCTGTATTTGCTGCACATTATGATTTTTACTTATGTTCAGGATAAATCCTGCCCTGGTCACACAAGCAGCCAGCAGCTGGTATAAGCTGAGAATGAGAAATAGGGCTTTCAGTTTCAGAGTATACATTGTACTCATCATGTGTTCAGTTCCTCATGCACTTAACAGCCTGTGTGTGTTCTGCTGTACTCTTTTTTTCCCCAAACCTAGGAGAGATTTAAAGCTTGTTAAAATAAGTGAATTCCTGTTCAGCATAGGCTGAAATTTTGGTCATCTGGGTAAGAGGAGCTGTTTAGGAACCAACTCCTGCTGGAGGAATACATGTTTTTTGAAAACTGCAACATCTGAAATACCTTGCTTTCTGTCATTATGATTGGTGTGCACCACTCTTCCTGAGCAAACCAGCTTCTGGATAACAAGCTCCCACAGCCAGGTTGCATTCATGATTCTGTCGGGCCAGTTATTTCCTTTTCTAAAACTAGGCAATCCTTATTAAATCAACAACTGTCATCTGGTGCCACAAAAGACCAAATGATAGGTGACAATTCATTCACCTTTTCTTCATCGGCCAGTCCCTCAAGAAACCCTGTATGTAGGTTAACTACTCAAGACCTCTCATGTAGCAAAGAGTGATCTCCAGAGCAGTAGAGTGTCACATGTAGCAAAAGCTTACATTGGACTGGTTTCTACAGACGTGTGGCTGGAGCAGTGTTGGAGGACTCTTTCAGCCATATCAATACATGACAAACCTCAAGCTTCCTTTCAATCAATCATTAACAGGCTTTTCAAGTGGAACGTAGCTGGTTTAGTCGAGGTAGGGGGTGAAAATGGCTCAGAGGATCCGGTTGCCTTCCTGGTGACTTTCTATAGCAGAGGCAGCTAGACTGGTAATACTCCAAGGTGGCGGAGCCAGGACTGCAGGGGTCTGCCAGCCCAAGGGGAGAGACTCTACAATACTTCAGTCCCATTATTCCTGTTTTCAAGCCTTTTCATCTTGGAGTTTCTGTGGACTTCTTCAAGGTTTGGTAAGTGGCTGGTTCTGTTGGCAGAATACATTCAGGCTCCTGGTCTCTTACTGTGTAGCAGTAATACCTCCTCTTGAGAAGATGCCCATGACTGTGCCTGTTAGCAGTCTCACAGTCTCATATTCTTGCTGTGATACAGTGAAGAATTGAGACTGAGCTATTTCTGGGCCAATAGGGTTATCATCCCAGCGTCTCTCCTTCCTTACTTAATGATTCCTCTTTGCACCACATCCCTCACATGTCTGCCAAGCAGAATTTGTTGAATTGACTTTCTTTCCAAAGCCTGACCGGAAGGACAGATTTCCTTCAACCAGGACACAGAAAGGGCCCGTGTCTCCAGAACCATCAATATTTTTCTTGAGATGATAAATGAGCTGCCAATAAACTGAGGCAGCTGCCAGATCCATCTGAGAAACAGACCTTCAGACCCAATTTATCCGTGCTTGGTTTATTTATGTGTCTGGAAACTTTTGAGATGTAAACAGAGGACTAACCATTCCGAGGCAGCCACTGAGAATTAGATGGTATAGATAGATGCAGTGGGAGTTTATGGACTGGTTCAGATATGTTAGCTATTACTCTGCGCTAGCCTATCTCAAACAAGAAAATGGCTTGAGATTCATCATAGGGAACACCACAGTAAAGAAACAAAACTCTCAAAGCCAGACCTAAATTCTGATACTTGCTGTATCATTCAGTTTGTTTTTCTCCATCTCTCCTGGTCTTTCTTGCCTATAATTCAGATTTTTGCATAATCTCTGAAATTTGTGTTGTCAAGTATTTTCGAAGGGGATGAGACATGGTTTGTCATGTTGTGCCTGGAGGAATGGGACTACTGCATGTGCTTCAACAAGTAAGATTTGTAGGGAGACCAATCTGGTTGTGAACCAGCTGATACAGTTGGAAAAAGCAGACAGCCTTTGTGTTTGGGGTCTTCTTGCTGGGCAGCAGGCGTGCGCATGTGTGTGTTTCGTATACCTTCACCCCAAAACTTCTGAGCCTATTTTTTTTTTTGGTTCCAACCAGAGATAGTTCTCAGAGGCATTAAGTTTGGGCAAGTTTTATGAAAACAGGCAGCTGAGCAAAGGAATGAGACTCAGCTAATGCCTCTGCTGGGGAAAAGGCTGGAGCGAGTTTAAATGTTATTGCACACCAGAGGGTCTGGGGGGAGCGGGGGAGCTGCCATCAATTGCTCCAGCACAGGAAGGATTTCAGCTGGCACATGATCCGTGCTGCCGGAGGAAGCAGGGGTAGGGATGGGGTCTCAGCAGTTGGGCTGCTGGTGGGACAATTACTTTCTATCTCAAAATAGGCCTGGCCTGACGCAGAGCCTGCCTGACCCAGGAGCATTTCGCTGATGCTGGGAGGGGGCTCGAGCAAGTCCAAGGCGGCAAAACCAGTGAGGGTGAGGACTCGGTGTCAGGTCCCAGGAGGAGGGCGGAGGCCCAGCAGCCTGGTGCCTCTCTGCACCTCCCTGTCGTTATTCCCAGCGTAAGGCTGCGCCTAACGAAGCCATCCCCCCCCGCCCCCGCTGCCCGCCCGCCTGGCTCCGCAGCCGGCAGCGCGGCTCAGGCTTGCCTGTGGTTAAAGTGCCCTCTTCTGGCGCGGAACGATTCCTTCCTCGATGGCAGCCGGCTGAAGAGGAGTGGATGTTTTCTTCATGGTTGCTGAGATGAAGAACAAAGCGGGTTTTCTCCTCCTTTGCCTCCCGCCTGTGTCCCAGCCCCCCTTGGCGGGGAGCAGCGGTCGGAGAAGGAGGAGCCTCCCCGTTGCCTCCTCCTGGCCGGTCGAAGCTTCTCTCTGCAACAGTGCTAGGATGAGGTTCTCTTTGCCTCCGAGGTCATTAAAGAAAGATCCTTTTATTCTCTTTTGTCTTTTTTTCCCTGCCTTATCTTTAGCTGGTGTAAATCTGCAGCTATCTTGATTTACACCAACTGAGAATGTGGTGGCCTTTTCCTGCTTACGTTTTCTGCTCTCTGTTGTATAAATCATCTCTTGGCTATTCTTGACCTGTTGATGTCAATAGTTTTCCCTGTGAATCCCAATGGGATCCAGATTTGACCTCTATTGGCAGGGAATGCTTGGTGATGAAATGTGGGCAGAGGAGAACGTGCAGCCGCCGTCAGAGAAGTTCCCGTGCTAAGCACTCAGCTGGAAAAGGAAAGTTTTGATCTACTTGTTAATGTGAATTCAAGGTTAGCAGTACACAGCACAGCAACTGCATCTGTCTGCAGAGGGATTTAAAATCAGCCTTTAATAAGAAAAAGGAGTTTCCTGCACTGCTTTATCACATCAGTTACCATCAGAGGCCTTTGCATGTGCTTTGGATTTTTCTCTATATTTAAGGAGCATTTCAAGCCATAATTGATTATAGCTGAATTTGTGTTACAAAGTAGGGAACAGCAGGTCAGGACATTTACGCTATGAGACGAGACTGAGCCTGATTCCCATTTAGATCCTCTCTAGCAGAAGGGTAGTGGTTTTTCCCCTGGTAACAAGCAGTGTCTCAGCTACTGAGTACAATGCTGTGTTAATAATTCTGTACTTATCGTAGGCTCTCTGAATGCAAATCCCTCGCACACAAGCTGGATTGGCATAAACCAGTTTAGGAAGCGCACATTGTACTGCCCTCCACTGGGTTTATGAGGAGTAAAAGGAGCTGGAGTCAGGATTGCCAGGTTTTGCAAAGTGCCGAGCTGGAAGTGAAAAATCCAGCTTTTCCCTTCAAGGTGAAAAGGACATAGGAGATTCTGGTGGTTTTGGTCTGTCTGAGGATCTTCCTGCAGTGGCCCCTGCTCTGTTATATGCACTTTAAAACTGTCGTATGCTGACATTCTTTTTTCCTGGTCACTTCACTATCGCTTAAATAAGGTCTCAGGACTGAAGTTCAGGAAATGTGGCTTCTAATCATGAGATTCTATTTAAACCTCATACCTGTGTTTCATCTTGCATTCCTTCTCAGTCCTGGGTGCTTAGATGGTATTTAGGCAGAGATGGTCTGTGGCTGAGGATAAGTACAGCACCTCCGCAGTGTTACCGCACCAAACCCAGGAGTGGAGGGACAGATAAGATCACGTGCCAAGAACCGAGATGGGACAAGCTGAGGGGTTCCAAGCCAATACAAGTTGAGATATTAAAGCAGTTAATGTGAACAGACATCACTGAAGATAGTAGTCAATACTCAAAATTTACCTTAGGACTTTCAGTGAGTGTCCCAAATACAATACAAGGATAAAGTGAACATAGTAATCTTCTAACATTTCACTTTAAGGCTGCTGCTCTGCATAGGAAAATGCGTACGTGTGAGTGCATGCATACATTAGATATGCATACATCCCAGAACTTTTTTCTTTTTTTTCTTAAGTACATTCTCAGGGTTCATGAAGGAAATGAATTATGACAGGGAGAGAGAAACTCACAGGCCTCTCTTTGTGCGGGGGAGCTCCAAGCCACCACTGCAGTGAACAAAGATGCCCTTCTATCAGTCCTCCGCAGACAGCCCTGAGTAATGGTGCTGAGAAGTTGGTATGATAACAAGGCAAAGCAAAGTATAGCCTAACAGGATGACAGCGCAAGGCAGCAAAAATAGGTGGCTTTTGTATGACTATAATAGCACTACCTGCTTTCAGAACGTTAGTCATCCCATAAATGTGTCCATTCCAGCGAATATCCTTGGGGGAGCTGACACAGAAATCCATAGAAACAAGGCACTGAATCTGAGCAGAGAAAAGGGAGAAGAGTAAGGACTCGCCAGGCTAAAAGGAGCCTGCTGGCAGGGGGAAGAGGAGCAGCCTGGAACCGCGTGCATGCGTGCGTGTGTGGGTATGTGTGGGGTAGCAGAGAAGTGCGTATGCTTCTCAAAGGGAAGAATTTGTTTCCTTCTCATCAAACCTCAGCCCCTGCTGCTTTCTTTGATTTTTCTCTAGCAGGGCCAATCTAGGCACTCAGTGATGATAAATAACCCAGTATTACAAGGTGACATGCACAGTGACACGATAATATGGAGAGAAAGAGAAGAACCCAAAGGGAGAGAGTTTCTGTGCAATTTATTTATTTCCCAAATGTGCTCTGCAGTGCAGGCAGTTTGGGAACCCTCTCCCACTGGCTCCTGCTGCAGCCTGGTGAGGGTCTTAGGGGGAGCCTCAAACCTTGCTAGCTTAAACAGTCACCCCAAAAATCTGTATTTTTTCTGGTGAGCTTTGTTTGCAGTGCCCTTGGTAGGATGTTTCAGTCCTGTTTGATCAAGGACATCTTGGGACCTTGTGCTTGATCTGTAGTTAAGGGGTAGCTCTGCGTGTCGGGATAGCTGGTGTTCAGCTGTGAGCTCTGTTGCCGATTCCGTGCCTGGCCTCAGGTGAGTTGCACAATCTTCCTCCCTGCGCTTCCCGATTAGCAGGCTTTCAGCTTTGCGATTGGAACGGGTTTTTTAACATTGCATTTGTGTGCAATTTCCTGGGTTTTGTCAAAGCACACTGAGAGCAGAAGTAGTGTTGTGCTGACATGCACAGTGCATCAGCAGGGCCGAGCCTTCAGCTTCACCAAGCAGGATGCTGCTGCTTGGGCTAACAGAATAGCAAGTTGTCGTTCTCTGTTGGACCAACATGAGGAAAGAAAAAAGGTACATTTTGCCAGAGGGTTTCCTGGCTATTTACTGACAACTAGGGATGTTAAGACTTGGTGATCTGAATTCTGTTTGTGGCTCTGTAAAGAGCTTGCAGACTCAGTGCCTGTCCTTTCCTCTCCCAGCCCTTTCTTGAATGAAAACGCAGGACAGGAGAAATGGTGTTGTCTAGACGATGACACAGGGCTAGGACACAGTCTAGTGAGATAAAAGGAGACTGGAACAGGCATACAGAGCAAAGTCATTTGCCTAAATCTGCACAACCAGATCTCCTGACTCCTTCACTCTCCCTCCTGTGGCTTCTCCTTAGGAGATGAAGTTGATTGATTGAAATTGCCCTTTTTACTGATTACCATTTTAATAATCTAACCAGTAATGTCAGAAATCCAGCACGAGGGGTGTTTTTTTGGTGCAGTCTTTGTGTTACTTGCATTTCTCTCAGGTGGACATCAAAATTGGACTAGTTGGGTTCTCTTTATTTACATTTGGATTTGTGTTCTTGTCATCCAGGTATAGCATAGTGTTACTGCTGCAGCTGCATTCTCACGTGATGGGGGAATATTCTTATCACAAGGAAGTGAAAATTAAAAATGAAAACATCGTGGGAAAATCTCTCTGTGTATACACGCATGCTTCATCTCCTTGGCAATTGTCATCTTGAGTAAAATTCCTGTTTTCTGAGTTCGGGATGGAAACTACTACTGTCTTCTACTTTGACATTTCTGCCTCCTCACAGCCCCCTTTGCCTGTTCTCAGTTGCTTCTCATGCCACATCTGACTGGTCTTCAGTGCTGGTAGGGAGTCTTTGCCTTGGCGTCTTACATGCACTTAACTGACCACCCAGTTCCTTCCAGGTTTTAAATAGGTGAATAATAACCCAGCTTCATGCCCCAGGGTTTTGATTCTTGATGGGTTTTCCTACATGCTGTCAGCCTGCAAATAAATAATACCTGCAAGGCAAAGGGACTAAATTCATCTCGAGTCTTTTCACTGAGAGCCAAATGGACCAGTGGCTGGGATGCAAGAAGAAAGAATATTCCTATTCCCCCCTCATTTGGCTGACAGTGTAATCACTCGGAGTAATAAATCTTCATTGGAAACTTGGATGAAAATGGAAGAGGAATGAGACTGCTTTCAGAGAAGAAGCTGGGAGGGGGCTTGTGTCTCTGTGGAAGCCCGGCCCCAGAGGGAGAGCAAAAGGGCTGCAGAAGCCCCCTTGCTGCTGGCTCCAGAATGGCCCTTCGTGGCCGTGATTGTGCCTGACAGCTCAGCCCTGGCCATCCCCCCGGCCCTGGCCTGTGCCCTCTGCTCCCCGCAGCCCCAGTCTGCCAGGAGCAGGGGTTGTGTGTCAGCCCTGGAGTGGCCTTAATATGCACCTGAGCATTGTGCAGGGGCCTGAATAGGGGCCAGGAATAAATTATAGAGATCTAGAGCAGCTGGCTACCTGCTGTGCTAGCTCTTTAACCCTTCAGGAGCTAGTGCTTTCCCACAGCCTCAAGCGCAAACAAGGACAAAAAAAGCAACCACAGAGCTGAAACATTTTATTTCCCCTACTGGGCCTGCCAATTAACCCTGTCAGAAGCTAGAAAACCACACTGGGCACATCAACAGAAAATGAGCTGAAGAGGGAGAGTGTTTGAGGAAGGGAGTGCAGAGATCTAATCAGCTCCCCATCTCCCTGGAAGAGCTGAGCTGTGGCAGAGGGACAGCGGGAGCGAGTTTGCATGCAAACACCTCCGCGCTTCAGAAACCGCTGCAGGGCAGAGATGCAGAAGACCAGCTCCTGGTGGGAGTCTGTCTCCAAGCTATCTGGCTGCTGTGTGCCTGTCCCCTTGCAAATGCCACAGTTCCTGCCCACCCCCTGGTTGCTGTATTACTTGTTGGCTTTGCAGTGTGTTTAGGGGGGTTGAAGAAGGCTGGAAGGAAGAAGGAGGCAGCAAAAGCTTCCCCTCTCCAAGAGCTGAGACTCCTTGTCTGGGACTCATCCTGCTCTTGATCTGCTCCAGTGCTTGGGTCTGCATGTTTTCCCCGTGGCGTGAGCGAGCTGATTGCCTCTTCCTTTGGCCCAGGTAGTGGAAAGTTTGAGCTGGACTGAAAATAAGGATAACTGGCTGAGTTGGATGAAGCACAAGGCTACACAGGATGTCTTTTGTTTGTTCCCCTTCAACATGCATACCAGAGGATGTGTAGAGAGTGGGGTCAAGCTGAGGCAGAGCAGGGCATTGGGCTTGGTGTCACGCTAAGGGAGGTTTGGTCCATTCACTGTGAGGATGATGGAAGAACTGACTGTACGTTGGGGCTGTTTGGCACCTTGGGTTCAAGTTTGTTGAAGTAAGTTGGCTAATTTCCTGCAGCATAAGCCTGCTGTGTTTCTATCTAAATCATCCAAGTGACACCAAAGATGAATCGGTCCCACAGACACCTCTCTAGCCTTTGGATCAACGAAGCACATGGAGCCAAAGCAGAGAGGCAGGCACAGTGTCTATTTAGCATAGCTTTTATTCCTTTCTGTAGAAAGCAATCCTTCTTTCCACTTGTTGCTTTCCTTGGGAATAAAAATCAAGTGTTGCCCCATCTGCTGTGGGACTTCTGACTGGCAGAATGTCTGTCTGTCTGTCCATGGGTGAGCCCAGACCAGCCCTGCAACCCCGCTTGCCTCCCCGGCCTCTCACCGCACCACGTATGCTTTGCTGCTCCCTAATCCTCCCTCTGCTAATTGCTTTTCTAGTGCCTCTTGGATGCTGGCGAGCTGCAAGGGGGTGGCACGCAGTGCTCTCCTAGCCTCAGCAGAAAAAGGTGGGACGGCTTTGGCTGTGAAGAATAGCACAAATGGAAGAAGAGGGGCCGTTTTGGAGTTGAGTGATACAGAGTTAATATTCTGACTCTTAAGCCATGAAATCAATCTTCCAGGTGAATTTGTGGTCTCTCAAATTCATTTTGGACATGACACGCACCTCAAATGGAACTGGCTGCAGCTCTTGACGTCAGTAAATGCTTTCTTCCCTTCAAAAGAACACAGCTTGGATTTCATCTTGTTTTTACACCTTCACTTCTCCTTGTAAGGCTCATTGTCACCACTGGGTCTGGTGTCATCCAACTGCAGCAGTGAGACCAACACTCTGTGCTGCAGAAATTCCCAGAGCACAACACTCGGCAGCTGCCAAGGCTTTCTGCTGGCACCTGCTCAAGGCAAGAGAGAGAGAGAAATATCACTTTGTCTGCCTCCCTTCACTGCTGCCCACCAGGAAACCAGCACAGACAGCACTTTGCTCCTCGGCTTGAGAGACACACGGGTTAGATGAGCGAGGCAGACACCTTGAGCCTTTTTGGCCTTTTCAACAACCCATGTGCCCTTTGTCCCATCGCATTTTTTCTGGTCAGATTGCTGCTGCCCCATATCGCCGCTCTCTAGAAGGCTGGCAGGGAATAGCGTTTTGCTGTGCTTTTCTGCTGCTGTTTCCCACCTGCCAAAGCCCTTCCTTTAAATGGCAGGAGTCTAATTATTTTGGGCATGAGAGCTGCTGATGGCTACGTTTGGGCAAACGACGAAAGGGTACTTCCAGCAAGGCAGCTCTGAGGAAGATCAGACATTTCTGATGGTTGTGGGGACAATTTTCACCAACGTTTTCCACGCAGCTTCGTTCCCTTCTGACTCATGGGTGGCTGTTGTCTCCTTGTCTTTCCACCTAAATTGAGGTGGCAATAAATGTACTAAATCCCTTCTTTGTGTAAGAAATTCTGAAAGTTGAGAATGTCAGCTCATGCCTCTCACTTTTCCAGCTAGCTCAGCTCTGAGCAGCGGAGCAGCCAGTTTGAATGACAAGAGGAGACATCCTAAGTTCAGATATTACAAGGTGTGCATGTGGGAGAAAGAGTGAATTTAGGGCTTGTAACAGCTCTGCAATGAACAGTACAGAAGTGGCTGCAGGTGCAGAAAAGGTGCAGTGAAAGTGTTTGTGCTCATCCCTGCCCATCCGGAGCTACCTGGGGCCTTTCTCTGAAACTGCGAACAAGGGGGTGGGGATGTTTGTATGTGGCTAGTGCTGATTTGGTGGGTGTCGTGCTGGCTTGGGGACCTGACATGGGCACGCTGTGTGTGCATAGTTCCCTGTCAGCAAGGCCGTCCTTTCCTCAGTCCTCCACCAAGCAGCAGAAGCAGGAGCAGGATTGTACCCAACCTGTAAAGCTGGCCACAACGCTTTCCCCTTCCCTTTTGCAGCAGCAAACTCCCAGGGTGACCTGAGAAAGTCATCAAGGCCCACATGCTTATCAGCGAGCCATGCAGCTTCTTGTCCACTGTCTTCCCTTAAACCTGCTGGGTCTCTCTTTTCCTCGTTCCCCCGCTGCTCATCCCATGTTCTCCCCTGGTCCACAGGCTAAAGCATGTTTCCAATATCTGCCCCTGCCATCTCCTCTCTTCTAAATATTGTCAAGCTCTTAACATCCTTAATATGTGACAGCAAGGAGTTCCGCAGGTTGCCAGTGTACGTGGGCAATTTGGTGTCTTGAGCAAGCCCTCCCTACAAGGTCAAGATCCGCCTGGTCTGGCCTCTCTATAGCAATACTATACACTTTGGCAAAGCTTCCGACTGAGTGAACAGATATAAAACTGAATTAAACTGGGACATGTATAACTACATCACCCCAGAATGGCTTTAAAATGCCTAGATATAATATAAAGAAATACTTTGTTGTATTTCTTTTGAATTGTATTAGGGAAAAGATCTTTCCCTCCTCGGGCAAGTGGTAGAGACAGTATAGAAATGGGAAATAAACATTCTTTTCCAGTGCAGAGAATGTAGCCACATCAGGCACCTGGTGCAGCAGAAAATTCAGGCAACAAAACTACTCAAACTTGTTTCCATGTCCCACTAGGATGAAATGCACAAAAAAATGCAATAAGAGGAATCACGATTTAGCAGTTAAGAGCGAATCAGGTAAAATAATCTTTCTTCTTGGTGCTATTTGCAGCACAAGGCAGAATACATGGAGGTTAATTATATTTCAAAATCAGTGTTCTTTAGAGATGGGCCAGTTTATTAGGAGAGGATGGAATTGTTAAAGACAGATTTTCTATGCATCAAAACAGTTCATATGAGGCTCAAGACTTGGCTGATCTGACCTCAGGCAACGCTATGCACTTTGATAAAGCTTTTAGTGGCAATAAAGTTTTACTGAATAGTACTAAAGATGAAGCAAACTGGGAGACATAAGGCAGAGGAAACTCTGAAGTATTCACCCAGTTTTTGCAATCAGGGCATCAAGAACTTCCTGATATAGAGGATGCATCAGGCCATCGTCTTTAACAGCCACTGGTCTATTTGTGATTCCCGATTTAGTACCTAAATGTTAGTTACAGCAGTGACTCAAAGATTAGGAATCTGTAAAGAACTAAGAAGATACAATAGCTTAAAAGGAAATAAAAGACAACTTTTTTTTTTTCCAAGCTTATTCTGTAAGAGAGGGGCAAGAAATTAATTTACAAACAGTAAAAGGAACACTATTTCTTGACCAGTCATGTCTTGACCTCATATGGAAGGCTTACTCGGTAAAGTGAGCACTCAAGATTTGGATAGATTTGGGCAGGTCTACAGTGATTCCTCCAATCCTGCACTGGTAATGCAGCATTTCTACCCCTCTCCTGATGCAGAGTGCTGCTGGATGGGTGGAGCTGATGGGGTGCCGTGATCACTTCCCTGCCATGCTTCTGTCCTGGCAGAGGGCAAATGCTCCCCAGTGTCGAACCACAGCTTTGTGGGGGGATTTTCCAGGGTCTGTGTTCCATGCAGTGGAGGAATGTGCATCCCCTCGTGACTGAGTGTGTGACGCTGGGTCAAGAAAAAGTTGAGTGCTTTGCAAAATGCAAAGCATGGAGTTTTTGAGTTTACATTTGGAAATGCCTGGGATCCGCTTCAGACAGGATAGTGTATAGAAGTGGGGACTCTATGATAAACTTGTTTATGTTACCCTAAGAGTGGTAAAGTAAATTAGGATGTTAAAATATGTTGGTTAGTTACTAATGGTAAAGTACAATGCCTGTCATTTGGCCTTTTTCTTTTTTCCAGTGTGGGCTTGCTTGTTGTTTTGTGATCAAATTGTATTAGGGAACAGATCTTTCCATGCCTCTTTGGATGTCTAGCAGGCTGCGAGGCATGCTTGTGTGCAAATCCTCTTAACTGCTGTGTAAATTTTGGGAAGTAGCAACCTCTGACGGTGGAAGGGGGAGATTTGTACCATTCTGCAGGTTCTGTGGTCCAGAGGTATTTAGCTTAGGGCAAGAAATACAATACCTTCTTGGTTGTTATGCTAACAGAGATGATGTTTGTAAAAAGGTTCAAAATGGAGTTCAGCTACACAGTCATAACACCTTGACAATGTTGCAAGCATTTAACTTAGAGTAGCTAATATAATATTCTAACACATAGCCGGTGACTGAAAGACCACCCAAAAAAAAAGGCCAGGTAAGGTGTTCTCACTACGTAGATTGCATTCTGTGTATTTTTGGCCTGATGCAATGTGCATTGAAGTCAGAAGCAAAATTACTATGAACAGAACATTGAAAGATCAAACCTTTGTGAAGATTAGATCCCAAATCTGTACTGACTAAACCTGTTTTCTATTGTCGCTGAAAGTTGTATAAGCTCTGGGAAGAAGATAGGAGTGGCTCTGAATTCCTCTTTTTGTCCATTTTATGATTGCTTGCTCTGAACCGAGGGGAAAAAAATGAAACGTTTCCTTGACTACAGCGCTTGTGATGTCATCTGTGTTGTATTTTTTATTCCCTCCTTTTTAGGTTCCTTTCTGAACTCGTCCTCATCTGCTCTCCCTTTATAGCCTACAGTAGTCCTATAGGTTTTCCTGCTGCTCATTTCACTGTTACAGCATGGATCACTTTCTTGTATCTAGGTCAGTCACTTCTCACACCCTGCATAGTGTATTTGTCAAAGCATTGTGCAGTCTGGTTTTAATGGCTGAACTGAACAATAGTATTCCAAAGGGTTACCTTCTATTGCTTTTTATGAAGATGGAGGACAGTCCAGGAAGTTTTGTTTTTAAAGTAAGTTGTTCCTGCTTCCTTTCCAGTTTTAGGCTTGGTATCTCTAGCCTGCCCTATGCTGCAGTGTGATCAGTTGGATATGCTGGAGTGGACAGTGTTAGTTCTTCTGCAAAATGTCTTCTTGCTGTCTCATCCACTAACAGCTTTCAAGTCCTGATTGTTTGGAAGAAGCTGCCCTTGCATACATTTGGGTATGAGGCATTGGAATCAATCTTGAGGAAATGGCCTATTTTCCCTAAAAATACCTTCTCTCAAAGCCTCAGCTTTTATTTTGCAGCTCGTCATTTTTGTACTCTAGGACTGCTAACGTAACAGAGGACTGACATTTCGAAGCAACCTAGAAAGCAGTCCTTACCAGAAGTAACCCAGAAGTAGCCCTATTCCCTTTCCATCTGGCTCACACAAAGGTTACTGCATTCGCCTGTATCAAAGCCCTGCCTATGCTCAGGCTTTGCAGAGTATTAGCTCTGCAGGTTTTTTGCCAGCTAAAGACTTCGCTGTTAAGGTGTAATAATAGATGCAGGACCATTTTGTTGCTTTTTGGGGGTTATATTTAAGCAACCTGAATGTTGTTTTTTTTTTTTTTTTTTTTTCCCCTTCATTCCTTTCTTAGCTTAAAACTGAATTACATGGCTGTGCCACCTGGCCTGTGTGAGGGAAGGCCACTCTCTTCCTGCTGCAGCCATTTTCGCCTCTTCTTGCTGATGTCCAAGGCAATTGCCATTTCATCCTGAGATCTTGCAAATAAATTGTATCGCTTTTGCATTTGTCAACATTAAGAGTTATTTGCTGCACCTTGTCCAAATTACCTAGAAAAGCTAAGGACTCTGTAGAATTTCTTTGCTTGTTTTTTTTCTTTCCTCTCCATGTCCACTTCCCCAATTTTGTGTTGTCAGCAGGCTTAACCAGTTTGTAGTCAGCTTCTCTAAGCCATTTATATAAATTAGGCTTAGCAGGGGTTCCAAGGATCGTGTGGCGATGAACATTACTTTGCATTTGTTGACTTTAATTTTCTTTTGCCGTATGTTGACCCAGTTCTAGAGTAGATCTAAATTGTTGGATATTTCTTGGCTGCTTTTCTCACGTCCATTATATGGCCCCACTGGCAACTGCAGGAACTCTGAAAACGACCTCGCTTGAAGTCATTTACACAACCTAAAACTAGAGCAGGAAGGGGCATATTCACTGACCCAATTCAGTGGGTCTCATCATTTAGGTCTCTTAATTAACGATGACTGTTTTGCTGTTCTGTAGCCTGATCACTATCTGTTCTCATTTTCTACGCTAACTCCTTGCAAAGTTTCTGCTGAATTTGCAGCTTTCTGTGGAGTATTTAGCCAAGCTGCCTAAATAAGCCACAATAAATTGTATGATGTATACCTTACTCTTTGATTTACTCTTCTCTCCTTCCAAGCCAAGGAATCTTTTAAAAGTTCTTGTCATCACTTCTCAGCCTTAAGAAATTAAAGCACTTGGATGGAGATCAGAAACCTGTACTTGTCTTCAAGCTACTTACAGTGACTTGGTAGTAGCAAGAAATACTTTACACCATGCTCTCTAGGATCCCATGTGCAGATCCATCTCAAAGGACAAGCCTGCTGTGGTGGCAGCAGCCTATGCCACCCATAGTCACTGGGCCCTCTGGAAGCCTCTCTAGACTGGGAAAAACTCACAACCCCTCCTTTCACCTCCTCTGGTTTCTGAATGGGACCAAGAAGGCTACAGGGAGCTTGTCATGAACTGACCTCTGCCTTTCACATCCCTGCCTGAAAGGAGAAAGATGATCATTAAAATAATTTCTTTTAGGGCTTATTTACCCTGTTGTTTGCAGCACGTGCTGTGGTGCTTATGACTGCTCCAAGGCTGTATCTAGCAGAGCTCCCAGGAGAGAGAACATCACAGACATGCCCCCAGGTCTGCTGTAAATTTGACTGAGTTGATCATGTCTTTTTTTTTTTTTTTTTTTTTTTTTAAGCTTGTCCAGGACTTTTAATGCTTTAACTTAATAAGAATGGACTGGTCCCATGCTCTCAGCTTCAGGGCCTTTACTCACTATCAGTTTGGAGCAGCTGCATTTATTTGCTTCTGGGTTTAGGGGAGAGAAAACCCCTCTTGGAGCCCTCTGTGGGATTGAATATTTCCATGTAAATTGTATCTGAGGGCACTGTTTGGCCCAGTGGTTTTAAGGACAGTATGCTGAAATTAGACCTGCGTGATGGTTTTTAGAAAGGCATGTAGATACTAGAGCATCCTTCCATCCTACCTCCCTGTTCCCGCTGTTGAGCGGGCAGGAGACTGGAGCAAGTGAGATTCCTGCTTTTAGAGAAAGAGAGACCATTTTCTAGCCTGTGGATGCCACAGTATTCAGCTATTCTTTGCCAGCCTGCCATATCTCCAGTAGGGATTTGTAATCTGCACACAATTCAAGTAAAGCAAAGTAAGAGAGCTGCAGCACTTGTTTTGCTGCAGTGTCAGAACAAACACTGTGGGATTATGACTTTGTCCATCCAGCACCTGAAAACAAGAATCCTATCCTTATTCTTCCAGGCCAAATAGTTCACATAGTTTCGTTGTCTTCTCCAAGGCACCTCCATATAGGAAAGGCAGGCTGCCTGCCCTCCTCCTATGCCCTCTGAAACTGGGTTTCCAATGAGACAATCAGCTTGTTTCATTTCTCCAGGGAAAGGACAGCCAGGGCTGTATTTCAATACATCAGGAGCCTCTTGAAAAGGTGAGGCCCTTTCTGTTAGTGCTGTAATGGAAGCGAAGCCTAAAGAGAAGAAATGTGACCATTTCAGGGGCACAAAGTCATCGCATTTCTGCTGTTACATTCTGGGAACAAAAATAGCAGGGACAGGTCCCAGCTGCCGGCCACAGTGTGTTTGAAAAGGTTATCAAGACATTATAGCATGTAAACAGCAAAGCTATTAGCTCTGAGCTGTGAAAAGTTTCTAACCTTCACCGCGAAAACCTTAAATTATTTTTGAAGTGTTAATGAAAGTCAGCTCTCCAAAGATGGATGTGGAGCATGGAATTGCATTAGACAAATGGCGGTAACATTTTAATAGTTATTGCTTTGAAAGCCCCCCTCTGAGATGATTCAAGGGGGTTGGAGACCAGGCACTTTCATGAGCGTCTCTTTAAGAGGGGTAAAAACGCATGGTTTATACTGAGCTATTTACCAAAGCACACAGACACTGTGGGTTTGTTTAGTGTGTGTTTGGGACCCTGTTCTTGCTTCCTTTAAACTTAGAAGTGTATAGTGGCTCAAGGATGTTTAACGTGGTTTTAAAGCTAGCATTAACCGCTCAGCTCAGGTGTGGACCAAGGGAGCCTGAGTCTGGCCCTGTGGGTATTGGTGTGTAGGTGTGGGCAGCCCTGTTACGGAGCTGCCTCTGGGCTAGGGGCAAAGCCTGGGTGCCAGCCAAGCGGGCTAACAAACTCCCACCACTTCACTGAGGTCCAGGTTTCCTCCTGTGTCTTTATTTTCTGTGTACGTGCCACTGCACAGATATGAAAGACATATACTAGTGCATGGTACTTATCTACGTATATGTGTGTGTCTCGTGTGCAATTGTATATAATTCAATTACTTAATTGCTAATTAACTCTAATAGGCACTCAGAGAGAAAGGCTGCACAGGGTGTGCCCTTCATCCTCAAGTGCCTGTCTGAGATGCCCCCTTTCCACTGCACATGCAGCCAGCCTTTAGCACTACTACATCACCCCCGGTCTGCCTCAAACAGCACAAAATGCTGTCTAAATCGCAGGTATTCAGCAGGCAAGGCATAGGTTGGGAGAGATGAGCTTCTAAAGATGAAGGTGTCTTGACCTGTTACAATGGTTTTCTCCTACCCTCATTCATACCTCGACTGTGTGCATATATTTTTATGCTTTAGTTTGTATTATGAAATCAGTCTTGCTGAGGCCTTTTGATCCCATGAGGAACTTTTACAAATTCTTCATTTGGGACACAGGGGTAGAGTGGGTACCTATTCTCTGTAGGAGTGGAGCCTGGTTTTGCTGTGTTTGCTGTACCTGCTAGTATTTCATGTTAGAAGATGACCCAGAAAAGAGGTAAAGGTGCAGACTGTGGCTGTATTTAAACATTGGGTTATCTATGAGCAGGGATGGATTTTAGCTGAGGCCCCTGCGTTGAGCAGCACCAAGGCTTGGTGAGGTTCTCATCTCATCTTTTGGATTCCTTCTCTGAGATCCATTTGGTGCTTTTGCTTCCCTTACGCATTTTTTCAGTTACAGCCAATTTTATATAAAAGACCTATCTTTCAGTCACCTTTTACTGTCAGGTCAGATATTTCCCCTCTCCTCCGCTTTTTGCAACACGGGGGAAAAACAACCCTTTTGCCAGCTCCATAACCATTTCATGCATAATAACGTTTTAGGCTTTTATTACTCTGTTGAGACAAAGGAGGCTCTGATGAATTTCAATTCAGCACAGAATCGACCATGCTACAGTGTCTAGTCATACAGAGAAGAAAACCTCTCTCCAATTCTGGAACAGGTTGAAAGACCAGCAACTGTGATTATAATACCAGAGTCAATAAAGCTTAAAGTTCTGTCTGGCTTCCCCACTAAGGAAGGTGAAACAAAATCTTCCTACCCCCCACAAATCAATTTTAAAGCCATTGCACGGTGATGACGTTCATCAGCATTTTCATTGCATACAATGTGGACTCATTTTTCTGCTGTGTTCAGTTAAAGGGACCCTGGCAGCCCAGGCAGTTTTTGTGAATGAGTTCATTTCTGGCACTGCATCTTCTCCTAATTCTCATCTCAGTGTTTTTGAACTTTTACAATTATGTTTTCCTCTTCATTTTGTTCTAAATTCTCTCTTCTGTTTTCCTGCGCATACAAGAAAAGCTCAAAGTACAAGGGAATCTGGAATCTAGAATTGCCAGGTGTATTTGGGAGTCTTTAAAATTTTTTTTGAGTCTATTTTTAGGACTGCACACAGTTGCGTTATTAAGCTTTTCTCTCCAACTGTGAAGCCTAAAATTTCATTTTTGAATGAATGCTGGGGAAACCTCAAATAATCTTATGGCTCCCAGAGCCTAGACTTTTGCAGAAAATACCATAGACCTGAAAAAACCTGCAAATCTTTGTAAGCCTAGCTGTGTAGCGTGGGAGAAAGGGGAGCTGGATGAGGGTGGCAGCTCTCTTTTCGATGGTGTGCTCTGCTTGAGAGTGGCCAGACTTCTGAGCCAAATGGGTGAGGTCCTAGCCACACAAGTCCCCTTGTAGACACTCTCGTCATGCAGCTCCCACATCTCTGGTTGTCAGGTAACGTGGATGGGGGGGGGGGGGGGGGTG
>NW_009259191.1:1293876-1311728 GCF_000687185.1 Egretta garzetta
GGTCCTCTTGCAAGGCCATGGTAGCTCAGGCTCAGGAGATGAGGCAGAGGGATGGGAAGGGACATTGATGACTTTAGGTACCTTATTCATATTTTTTCATTTATGACTTAAGCAAGAAAAAAACGTTAATTTGGTCCACAAGGTAACTCCTCTAAGTACTTGCCTGTTTGTGAGCGCAGGAAGAGATACTTTGCTGATTCACTGTATAGTGCAGTTCCTTACCTAGTATGAGGATAAGGCAACTAGCTCAGTAAAGCTGTCTTGGACTTCAGGTTTCTCCTTCTGCAGAGGAGTTTATCCAGCTCTTCTCTGGATTTGTCCAACCTTTGCAGTATTTGGTTCAGTGATGGATGTTTTGGCACCCTTGCTGATCCTTCATGTACTCACGTTGTTTTAGTGCATTTTTCTTCTCTGTGGAAAGCATTGGACCAGTTTGTCAATGTGGCTCTGTGAAGTCAGATATTGCATAGGATAGAGAGAGCCTGCTTTGATCAGCCAGGCATTAAACTTACATCCAGGCTAAGCAAAACCCTCCCTGTATTATTCTTCTTGGAATTTGAAGTTAAGGCAACATCCTTCAAAATAAAGTGGCATGGAAAACTTTTGTTAAAGTGACTCAGGCAGCCAGCAGCAGGAGCTTTGAATTTGAATTGCCTGGAAAGGCTCCTACAGCTACTTGAAGTATCCCATAAGCCTCCAAGGAGAAAGATTTTGGGGAAATTTTTTGAGGCTTCACATTTTTTGGACAGCAGCTGAGTAGAAACCATATGCTTAAGACATTTCGTATACTTACTTTGAGCCTTTTTCTTGTGAAATGTGACCATGGTTAGCATGGGATGAGTCCTCCTCACCAACAGTTATATAAAGAATATTCTGCCCCTTGGACCTCTCATGAGAGTTGACTAATGTATTTCAGAAAATGTCATAGCACACTTCTGAGATGGGGGATGATGCTTATTGCTGTACTTAAAATAGATGAACTGAGGCAAAAGGCAGGTGAAGGTTTTTAGAGCATTTAAAATGCAGAAAAGTTTCTCCCAAGACTTTGTAAAACACCTAGGGTTTGAACCCCTTTTAATTCCAGTGATGTCCTAGGAATTCTGATTGCATCTTAACCGCTTGTGGAGGTTTTACCTCTGGTTGCACATCTGACCTGAAGGAATCAATGTCACATTTCAGGTTCAAAAAACCCATGTAGGGAACCCAGACATCTGGGTAATATAATTATTGCTTTTGAGTGCTGCGTAGACACTAACAGCCTGTTCCTTATTTATTCTGTGCCACGCAAAGGGAAGGCAGCAGGACAGGAGCTTAGCTGTCCCTCACCATCTTCCTTTCAGTTTATGCCTTTGGCTCTGTGGCAGCAGGAAGATTTGAGGCCCTGAAACCCTGAATGCCCTCTTTTGCAAGGAAAAGTTGCTTTACACAGGGCAAGTACTTGATTCAGAGCCTTGTGCAGGCACCTTGTCAGTTCAAATTGAGCTTAGTGTGCTTCAGCTGATGAGAATTTGGCCCCACTACGTCTTCTTCCAGTGCATTATTTCATGGTTACTGTTTGGAGTGGGGAGAGAAAGAGATTTTAGGAAATTAAATTAAAAGAATAATAAAATTACACAGAAGTTGCCTGAGGGGTTTAAATATCCTGCTCTTGGCACTATAGCTTCATTTTATGTATAATCCTTACTTTGCAGCTTTTGCAAGGGGTAAAATCTATCCCTCGGGGTAAATTTTCCACCCCACTTGTATCCAAACCTCTTGACTCTATTGACATTCTTGTCTTCAATTCAAGCCCAAATTACAGTGGCATAAGCCTCCATTTAGTGATGGTGAAGCAAAAAAGGCTTTGGGATTTGGTTTAGCTTAGCTGAAACATATCAAACCTTCTCCCGACCAATTAGTTCTGGAGCTCCTCAGGAGAACATGGTTTCTTAAGGAATGTTTATGGTGCTGTTTTTATTAATTTTGGAAATGTCTTAAGTCCCCATCCTCCCCCTTATGGTTTCTTTTTTTTTTTCCTTCTTTTTTTTAGTTTTGTCCTTGGCAAGAGCCTTACTTCTCTTCCTTTGTTTTTTGACATCAGTACAGATGCGCAAAGTCACTTCGCTAAAATGAAACACAACTGAATGCTTTCAGGCTTGGTAATTCTTGAGGAAAAAAATGGGGGAAGAATGAGAATGAAGGAGCTGTTCCAATGATTAAGCCAAAGCAACCCTAGCAAAGGATGCTCCACTCCTGAATGTGAAGCACGTGCTTTCAGCAGAGCCTGGCCCCCACACCCCGGCAACCCAACACTACAACACTCAGGGAGGAGGGAAGATGGTTTGTGGGTTTGAACTGGTTTAGTGAACAAGTTTAGTGAACTCCCAAAATAGATGATTCACTCTTCCCCGTTTTTTTGTTGGAGTTGGACATGTCTGTGCTGACTTGTATCATCCTGAGGAATCGATGTTCTTCAAAGGCATAGTTGGTCTTTCAGCCCGAAGTGTTGCCACAAATCTGTTTACCAGTGTAATTTGTTCTGAAACACCAGAGAACCCAGTGAAACAGTGCTGCTGAAACACACAGAGGGCTGGAAAGTGGCCTGAGGACAAATGTGGCTTCGTGGAGCCACACTGAGATTGTGTCGTAATGACATCACTAGCAATATCATTTGGTCTCAGCCTTGACCCAGCGGCTTGCGATTTTGTGCTGCGTTATTCCTATTACTTGCCTACTTTCCTTCCCTGTTTCTGCCTCCACACTGCATCCTCCATCTCTTTGGAGGAATAGCCTGTGCTTGGCAGCATTCCACCGCACTCCCTGACCCTCACCTCCTTCCCTTGGATCACCAGGTAAAACCAGCATGTATTAGAATCATTAAGGCATTAATATTTAACAGTATTAGCTTTGGAATCAAAAACACCACTGGGCTGTAGGCTTTTTCATCTGTGTGCAATAAATCATCATCAACCTCTTTATTTTGTTTGTGTTTCCATAGTGAGAGGGAAGCATCATGAAAACAAATTCAAAAGCTTTGGTTTGTTTTTATTCCATATGCTAGGGACTTGCTTGCGAAAGGCAGCGTCAATGCAGTGGGGGATCCCCAATGCAATCAGAAAGCCTCACTGAGTCCAGGAGGGGGTGTGCTTACAAGCCACCATAAGCCAGAGGAAGCCTGGAGTGTTCCAGATATTATAGCGGCACTTGATGTGTCTGCGTCTGCTGCTCTCCATGGATAGAAACTACAGCAGAGCAGAAATTGCCCTGGAAAGTAATTATTAAATGGTTTCCGCTGATCCATCTGAACAGCACCGTTTATTCTAAGCCAGTCATGGTGGCAGGACTAACTCAGGGACTTTCTCTGCCAGTGGTTAACTCTCCTGTCAAGCAGGTAAGAGAGTCACTGGAAGTATGGTGCCCTGCCCGCCCTTTGGGTGGCTGCCTTTGGATCGTCTGTCTGGATGTGTCTGTCAGCACACAAAGTTATCTGCTTTACTGTCCAGCAGCGTAAGCAGACATCTTCCTTGAATCCAGTCCCCTGTTGTTGCAGACAACCCAGATATTTTCAGGGCCCTTTCTCTAGCTTGGGTCACCTCATCCTGCTCGGCACTGTGTATCTTCATGCTGGCCATCCAGCATGGCTGTGTGTGTCAGTTCAGGGTGTTTCACCTCTTCTTCCCAGGAGAAGATGTGCTTCTCATATACAGTGCATATGGGAAGACTTTCATCGCTCAATGAATAACCACTTTGCCTATTTGAAATCTGTAAGGTGTCCTGGAGATTAAAAAGGCTGTGTAACTTCCCCGCCCCTTGGCAGTGGCAACTATGATCTTTGTTTTAATCGGAACGGTTTTTCTAGCTGGCAGTGCGAAAGCACTGAGCTGTCTGTCTAGCCATCACTCCGAGCCTGGTTAAATTAATATTAGCTCTGAGAAATAGGTAATTATTTTCCCTGTTTATTTGGTTGCACCTATAATTATTGCTTTACCTGGTGGGAGCCATAAGCTGTTGTAATTATGCTTCGTTAAAATGCTGATTAGTAACGGCTTGCTTCTGAAAGGTGTGCTGAGGGACCTACTTTTCCCTGGCTAGGCTTATTAATTGTAATGTAGATCTATGTACCTATCTATTAACTCTGAGCTAATATATATAGAAATGATGCTAAGATCATATTTCAGCACCTGACTTGGACTCGCTCACACTAGGGAAGTCCAGACCTCAAGATATTTTTTCTGGTCAAATAAGATTCTTTCTTGCTATAAGTCTACTGCACATTTCCAATAGGCATCTAGAAAGGACAAGGTGAAAAAATGGTAGTAAATATGCCCTACACAAAGAGAACTTCTGAGCGCCGATATAATAGCCTTTATGTTCATGAATTTTAGACTGCTTTAGAAAGGAAGGTTAATACTCTTTCCATTTCATACATCAGGAACATGAGGTTTGGAAACTATTTGCCAGACTATAAGATGTGTAGAGTATACGTGTTTGTTTATGAGCACAGGCTTTGTCATGGCTTAGTTTGCCAACACTAAGAGTGCACCTTACTGCTTGATCAGTAGGGCTGCGAAGCAGAATTTCAGGTAAAACCTAACTTCACCAGCTACCTGCTAACTTTTGCAGTGTTATTTTGAGATAACTGCTCCTACCTTTTCATTCTCTTTTTGTCCATGCGCTCTGTTATCAAGCTGGAGCAGGAGATGAAAAATGTTGAACCATCTTGATCAAAATACCACTTTCTCCTTTGAGGCAGGACCAGAAGGTGCCTTGAATCGTTTGATAGCAATTGTTCTGAATACAATAGCAGAACAACAGTTGAAGTGCCATGTAATTTGAATACTTAATGCGCAGAAGCTGAGTTGTTTTCCCAAAGTTTTTTCAGTGTTTGAGTTCCATCTGTCATCTGGATGCGTATGTGCTGCAGAGAGTGTCCTGCCTTAGTGTCAGCTTAGCTGAATGGGACTGAGATTTAGGATATGTTTTGGGGGGAGAGCTAAGGATCAGTGTTCTTAGTGTTATTGAGTGATTCGGTGGCTCTGGGATTCTGTACTTTTACAGAAATCGTATAAATGTTCCTATGATATCACCCACTTTACCAAGAATACCTGCCTTTGAGGTTTGAATCCTCCAAAACTGGTAAGCTTTTTTACTTGTGTGAACCAGAAATGAATATAGATTCCTTATTTCTCTTTTTTAACACCCATTCTGTTGTGAAAATAATGCAGGCAGACTTTGATTTGAGAATTTCTTAGTCCTGAAACAGTGAAGGAATTCATAGATAAGGTTCCCATTTGGGCCATTTCTAATAACATGCATTAATCAAGCATACTGTTCAGATAAATTTTTTGCTTTGTCTGGGCTTCCTGAAGGTCTTCTTTCTCCTAATTTTTCTTGAGTAAATGGCAACAGCTCAACTCCACCAGTACAGAGTCCAGTCACAACAAAGCGCCCTTTAATAACTATCCATTCTTTAGACTTTGTATGAAAATCTGCAGCATATGAGGATCTCTGTGTAGGACAAAAGAAGCAGTTGATGCCAATGAGTGTGTTAAGGATGATTGAGTGGGTAAGAGCAGCCAGAGCTTAATATAAGTGAGGCAAAGATTCAGTCTATAAGTCCATGAGATTGAGTCTATACATCTTCATTAGTGCTTTATGCCTTAAAACATGGTAATGGTTTCAAGAGTGAACACTGTATTTGTACATTAACTTTTTCACCTCTGAATACTTTTTTTATACCTACTTTGCCTGGACCAGAACTGACACTGGGATCATTTACTGGGCTCAAGTAGAGAGTGGTCCTAGCTTTTGTATGTTCCCTGTTCGTGGCTTCTGTTAGATTTGGCCATGTGCTTAACTCATTACAGAGCCTGTTCTGCTCATGGGTTGTCTTGTTCAATGCAATCTTATTAAGTGCAATTGTATGGCAGCTTCAGCACAGGAGCTAGACATTCGGACTGGGGAGGGCAAAGGTTCCCTCCTGTCATGAAGAATCTGTTTTCTGACTGCTTGATCTTGTTTTGATTCAAGTCCATTTGCTCTCAGGATTTCTCACTCTTTTCCAGGCATGAGGAAAGGATACTATGGGTAGGACCAACTACTTTGTAGTGAGCATCTCACCCCCAGCCTCTTCTAAGCATAGACTCCATTTTGTGACTAGACTAAAAGCATCCTGAACTGTGAAGCCGTTGGCTACCTCTGCAGTAGGAATGCTGATGGTTTGGAAGACGGCTATGTACCCAACGGAAAATGGAGCAGAAAGGCCCTGTTGTGAGTAGGTACAGGTTGGTATGTGCATACACAGGAAGGAAAAATGATTACTGTTACATAGTTGGATTGCTCAAGTTCTCCAGGTATGGGCTATAATAAACAGCTCAGTTCTGCGTAGAGGTTGCTTAAAGTAAATCTGTGATTTACCACCGGTATTCTGAAACATCTTCTTTGTCATAATCCCCTCAATTTGTAATGCTCATAGAGTATAATGGTTTGATTCCAGAGCTCAGGTACTATGTGGTTTTGTTTTTTTCAAATGTGCCAACTGTATTGTATCTCCATGCATCCCTTTGGAGTGCATTCTGGAACTACTTAGTGCTGTTTTGATGTCAGGGAAACTGAGGCATAAGCGACTTGCAAGGTCACGTTATAGGCCAGAGCAAGGATTAGGTGCAAGGCATCCTAGTCTGTTGGTGCTGGGGTAGGTATAGTGTAAAATTCAGCCCTTTCAATCTGAAATAAAGATAAGTTCACAGAAGGCCAAAAGACCGAAACATTTTTGGGAAGGGACAGGCAGCGGAGTATGGAAGAAGGCAAAAATTTAAGTTTTGATCAGAAACTAGGGTTGAGCTGGACTAGAACATATAGAGAAACATGGCAAATTAAGAAAAAGTTTGTATCTGAACTTGGACCTTGCTCATTTTCCAATGGACTTTACCTTTTAAATGGAGCTGATGCAAGATCTGAACAAGCAGAGACATTTGGGTGTCGCAGGTACTCCAAATCTTAATTTGATAACTTGAGTTCTGTAGCCAAGACAAGAACAGTGATCCCAACAGTGGTGCCGAGTGCTCCTCCTTTCTCATCCCACTGGAAAAACTGGGCTTTTGGAAATGTAAGATGTTGTGATGTTGTAAGACATGTGGTAAACTTTGAGACTGCCAGGAGCTTTGGGGGTCGAATCCCTGGATAGCGTGCAACTGACTGTGATGAGGACGTAACGGTGTCTGTCTGCTGAGAATCTTAGAATCTTGCCATTTTTGTGTGTTCCCTGAATAAAGGGAAGGTTGGTAAGAAAGGGATCTTTCATTGAAACATATTTTCTCCCTCCCTTTCTAAGAAAATGTTCATATCAGCCAACACATCTAATTACAGGCCAGCTGATATCATTTGTGTGGCTGGCTTTACTTTCCTATTAATCTCTTAAAAACTAGCAAAACCCCTTCAGCCTGCTGGCTCAGTTTTGGGAAGGACATAGTGTTATTCACAATCATTTCCAGCTATGGTATAAATTATTTGGAAAAATTGATACTGCATATTTTAAGGAGCTAAATTTCTCTATTTCTCTGTTCCTTTTTGTCACCCTCCCCCTCTGTGGTGGTTTTTTTTTTTTTTTGTTCTGATTAGACAAATGAATCATGCAAGCGAGTGTTCCCTGCAATGCCACTAATTGATGGGATGCTATACAATTGCATTGCAATAACAAAACACTTTCAGCCTCTGAGAGATTAGTTGCATTGGCCTGGGATTAAGAAACCTTTGAAATCCTGAATCTAAATTACCATTCTTTTGACTGCTGTTTGTGACGCTAATTAGCTGTGTTAATTGGATGTTTTGATACTTGAAGAGCAGAGCAATCCAAATCTTTCTTTTTTTGGAAAGCCAAAATTATTAATGAGTTTGGCAAGGGAGCCAGAGTTTATTTTAATGCTGTACACTTCCATATTCCCATTTTTGTTTTAGGTTGGTATTTTTGTTGTTTTTTAATGTTGCTATTATTTTTTTTTTAAGCACTCGGAGTGAGTAATCAGCGTAGGAGTGAATAGTAAATGTTTGAATGTGCTTTCCAACAGAGAGCTCTGATGCATCGCTGTCTCCAAATTATTGAACTGCTGGAGAGAAAATATGTCCAAGCCAACATCATTTGTATTGTTGGAGAAGTGGAGAGATAAAGGGGGGAAGTGTGAAACAGATGAAGAAAATTAACGTGGAGCCATTTAGATGGAGGGGCTTCCTTTATAATCACACGGTAGGCGACCTGAAAGGAGCTCAAATTTAGTTTCTTCTGGATTGTCATATACTAGCTTGCTATTCTTGTATCAGGCATCACACTGGCTCCCCAGGCTCTGGACTCATAGAAATGAATTGGTGTAAATAGTTGCATGGGTGTTCAGGAAGGGGTAGAAATCCTGTACCTTGTAGGATCAAAACTCAGTATTTGCTTCCAACTACTGCTCCTATCTACATGATGTTATGGTCTTGATTCAGTTCTGACAGACAGGCCTTCTTGGCAATGGCCTTTTCTTGTTTCTGAGTTTAAAAGGAAAAAAAAAAAACAAACCAAAACCCAAGCTAAACAACAAGCTATGTCAACTTTTAGAGGAACTGTGTCACATTTTACTTTGAATCCAGTCCATGCTGGCTTGGGGTTTTGGAAGCAAAGTTGGTGACTCCATGCCTGTGCCTAAATGCTTTCACCTGATAAGGTCTCTGGAGCCTGCACATCATGAGTGGCTCATCATGGAGGCCCTTGCTACTGCTTGCTGGTCTTCAGAGGTCAGCCTATAGGAGGACTGCGAGAGCAGTTGTACAGGGCTTGGGGCAGTCTGTGGTGGAAAGGCAGTGGAGATCTGCAGCACTGATGCCTGCATCTGCTCTGTAAAATACAGGATCTGAAGTTAGGATCTAGGAAAGGACTTGGGTACCCAAAAGAAAATCCGCAGGGTCTTGTGGCACATCCTTCAATAATTATGCTCCGAAATGACCTACCTTTTAATCGCCACCTTTTAGAGCCCATCTTTTAAAGCACTTGTTGACACCTCCCTTGTTTGTGCCAGTCTTGTCCAAACACCCAGACTAACACCTGTGCTCTGTGCAGTCTGCCTCGGAGCCTCGCCACCACCGAAACCTCAGTGGTACTGCAGAGGGCCCACTCAGACCCACACCCTCTCAACAGGTGGCACCCAGTGACAAGGTGAGGCTCTCCCCAAACCCACATGTAACTGCTTTGTTCTGAAAATGGAGGTGGGTAGCACCTTTCATGGAATCATCTTTTAGATAAACACCTGCCCCCAAAGCAGGGCATCCCAATCAATGTCATTCCCAACTGGAGAAGCACATTCTTGTCCTGTCTCCACTGGTGATGCTTTGGGTAGGAGCATCTTACTCTCAAGTCCGTGCTGCCTTGGAGAAAGGAGTGGCAAAGCTGTGCGGTCAGACAGAGGGTGAGAGGGGCCTCAAGGCTGTGGAGCTCAGCAGGTAGGACCTCCCTCTGGCAGGAGGGAGCTTGGAGGCAGCATCTCTCTTTCCAGGCTTGCGCACGGGATTTATTCTCTTAAAGCATCCTGACATACAAATGGAAATGAGTCCAAGGACAAGGTCCTGTTTGGATGGAGGAGCCTTCTGCCCAGCCCTGCTTCAGGTGTCACAGAGCAGGAGGATTTAGGGTGCTCTCTTGTGCCTGTTCTTTCCTTCTGGCTCCCTCTGTGGAGCCCCTGCTCAGCCTGCAGATCACTTCTGTCACCTCCTGGGGCGCCAGTCTCTTTCCATGTGCCCTGCAAGGAGAGAAGGGGCCAGATCCTTACCCATGGGTGTCACCTGGGCCCTGGCCACTGGGAGTCAGGTCTGCGCATCTCTTACGGATACCTGAGGCCTTTAGGGGATTTGGCTCTTTTTTTCTCCTGCCCTCTCACAGCTGTGTTTCTTTCACAGGCAGAGAATTCACTGAGTCACATTTGTTGTTGTTATTGTTGGGTTTTTAGTTCAAGTTTGAAAAGTGTTGTCTGAAGATTCGCATCCAGTTGGAGCACCATCTGGATGGGACAGGCCGGAGAGACTCAGCTGCCTCTAAAAAAACCACCAGAAAAACATTCCAAATCTTAATGTGTAATTACAGTGTGAAACAACAAAACCCCGGCTCAGCCAGCTTCTTGGCAGCTTTGTGCTTTAGCTCTAGGGAGATTCGTCTTCCAAGGGAACTTAGGGAATCAGTTCCTGGGCAAGCAAGAGGAGTGAGACATGGTGGGAAGCTGATGGATTTGATCTCTAGGGCAGGACTGGTTTTTGCATGACTTTCAGTCTCCATCTGTCAGTGGATTCATGTGCTGACATTGACAACTGCTTTAGAGGAAGCAGCACCTCCTGGCTTGGTGGCAGCCTGCTAGTGGGAGGGCAGAGGACAGGGCTGTGTGTATGCGAGTATGTCTCCAGGGGAGGCTGGAAGCCATAGAGAAGTGAAATGGAGCCAGGCTCAGATGTCTGCAGCCGAAACACTTCCAAAGCACAATAAACAACACAACATTTCAGCTTTTTGCCATGAACAATAATCAGATTTCTGTTTTCAAACAGTTTTCTAAAAACAGCACAAATGCAGGAAGGGCATCAAAACTGTTCCACAAATGTTGAGATTACAGGGGAAATCCTTTTGCAAAATGCTTTTTAGCAACAACTTCTTCCATCACTCTTATGTCAGCTCAGTGGTGGACTCCATGAGGGACTAATGCTTCTGAGGGTCACTTGGAGACATTTCAAGAGTGAAGGGCCATATTTACTTGGGGAACTCTTGATCAGTCTGGCCTTCCTAATCCCTTGTGATCCTAATGAAGTTGTGATTTAAGGGGGAGTGATTGCTCACACCTTACACAGACACTCCAACATACTCATTCCCAGCATTGGTGCAGACCAAGTTTGGCCACACGTGCCAAGGTTTCATAGGAACCCAGCAACAGAGCCCTGAACAATTTTCCAGCTCAGCTTGAGTGGTTCAAATGCCAGCTCAGGGGTCTGTGATGTTTCAGAGGGCTCAGCCCTTGCAGACATTGTGGCCCTTGTTTCTGACACTTGGTATTTTGGATGAATGCATCACCTACAATTCATAGAGTAAGAAGTGACAGCATCTGAAAACCTGTCCTCCTTTGCTTGTCTGGAGGAATATCCTGTGCAGGATTTTGAAAATGATGCCCTACAGTGCACTCATTTTCAATCAGACCTTGCTTTGCAAATGGTACTACATCTAAATGTGCTTGATGCAAACATTTGCAAGCCTGGCTTTCTCCTGAGAAGAGTATGCCTTCCACCTAATTAAGGCTGGTTGTCTACCCAGCTATTCCCACTGCTGGCTGCCAGCAATAATGCCCATTGTAGTGTGGGTGGAAAATATGCAGTTTTCAAATCTCATTTATTCCGTATAGTATTATATTCTCTCATGAACAGGCTGCTCGTTCTCTGTGAAAAAAACAAGCCAAAATGCTCTGGGAGCAGCGTGGTCTCTGCCCACACTTACGGATAAGATGAGGGGACATTTACCTCAGCATCCCTTTTCCTCTACAAGCTCTACTGCTTCTGACTCCCACGGTCTGTGCCTTTTTTCCTAATAGTTTTCCTATCCCCAGTCATCCCTCCACATCTGATTTGGTGGATTATTTGACTGTGTGGGTTATCTGAGGATTTATTTTGCCAAGCTGGTACTCTTAAATGGGTGTGAATTATCTGATATGGGGATTAAACACATGAACATAAAGTAAAGGCTGACATGGGGCATGCCAGCCCACTCTGGAATGCTGTCTGTACACATGATGATTATTAGCAACTCATTTCGCAGTGGCCCCTTCAAACCATCATCACTGATTCAAACTAATGATCTAAGAAGGAGTGTCACTGGCATTTCCTGGGGCCAGGCAGTCCCAGCAATGGCTGAGGTTTTCATATAAAACCTCTGAACATCAGTTAGCAGATCCATGTCTTTTACTGTCCCTTGGTGAGATAATGTGATTATTTGGTGAGCAAGAAGGATCAGAACACCCAGATTAGAAATTTCAAGTGACTGATCGTTACTCTAAATGCCTGGCTATGTCTTACGCCTAACTGGTATTTTGAAACACTGCTTAATTTTTCCTTTAAGCCTTAAAACACTAGAAAGAGTTGGCAGAGACTCCTGCTCAAGGCAGACTTAGAGGATGGACTGCACTTGCAGCTGATTTGACTGATATGCAGGGCATCAACCTTGCTAAAATACAGGATTCTAATAAAAGAAGATCCTTCGCTAAGAACCCATTCTTTCTGGCGCTTTACACCACTGCATTGGTTGTGGATATTGTGGGGATATTGCTGTTTTCCCAGAAAGCAGATGACAAAAGCTGTGTCATAACCTTAGCTCTGATTAGAAATGGACACACTTTCAGGAACAGCGACAGAAGCTGTAGACTGGGAATAATCAATAATTGCTCTTTTGGCAAATAGATGACCCTGTGGACTCACAGAAAAGATTTATGGAAGGCAATGTGTTTTTCTTATGAAAAAGAACAATAAGGGATAAAATGTCTGTTCCAGAACTGTCATCAGTATATAACAGTGGCTGATTTAAACTGAAATTCTGTTCCTTCCTTGCGGTGTATTCGCATTGAATGTGATGAAAAGGCAGGCTAGAAGTGCCGTGAAAAGAGTACGCATGCACCACATCAAACAATAGGTTCAGTGATGCTGTGACAGCTGCCAGCGTGTCTCATTGTACGGGATGCGTAGGCACATCAACTGGTTAGTGAGTGAAGATTAGCACAGAGAGTGTAAAGGGAGGAACAGATATTAGGGATAAAGTAGCAAAGGACCATCATGGTGGGAGGCAAGTTTTAGACCTTTCTTCAGCCCTGACTGAGATGAGCATAGAAGGCAAAAAAAAAAAAAAAGTAACACCATTCTGAAAACATTGAGCAGGTGCCTTTGCTAAAACTGGTGTGGTCTGAGGAGACAGGATGCTTCCAGTTTTAATTTGGTGTTGAATTCAGAAGTTGGACTGTCTTAACAGATCCAGCTGAGCAGGGGGAATCATCTGGTATTATTCCCCAACTGGAAATGCTAGACAACCCATTTGCAGTGAATACTGAAATGCTGTGACTTTTGAACCATGAAATGTGGATCACTTGAACACACACTAAAGTACTGAAGGCAGGTGAAAATGTCCAAAGCAAGGGCTTGTAAAATGTGAACAAATATTCATGGACGTTTGTTTGCATTACCCTCCGATCTCTGTGAAGAAGCCCTTTAAATTTCATTTTGAGATGCTCTGGCAGTGTGAATACCTGTGCTTTAATTTAGTTTGCTTTAGCTCCCAGGAAGATCTATTTCCAATAGTGATTTGAACTTCAAATCCTGGCCTGATTGATCTTGTCTCACCTGACAAGTCACAGTTGCTATTGTTTTAGTGCCTGGCTTGGTGCCCAAAAATGTACGTATTTGTACAGGGGTATGACTTGCCATTCTACTAAATGAAGCAATACAAATAATAATAGTTTTCACTCTGAAAGAGCTTTATAGCCATCTCTGATTTCAGCCTCATGCTGGCTCTGTACAGCGTGCTGTTAGGATTTATTACTGTTTGGTTCATGCTGAAAGACCCAGATTTTCCTGTGTAAATTGGAGCCCCCATGTGCTAGGGATGTTACTGGTGCTCAGGGATGAAGTTTGAGCTGCAGCACAAACAAAGGGAGGAAAAAAAAAAGGGGGTTAATGCTTTGATTTACAAGGTTAGGGAATAGAACACATAGACAAAAAAGTATTTGTCAATGGGATCATATGCCCTCTCACAAGATGGGTCCTATATGTCAAGCTGCCATGGGAGCTCCTTTCAGGACAATGCCTGATGTGGCAGAGAATAGGACAAACCTTCCTGTTCCACAACCCCACACGCTGCCCAGTGAGAGAGACCACAGTGAGACTTTGCAAATACACCACCTGTGAGCCTAACTGGCCCCCAATTTATCCTAGCTTTACAGAAAAGCAATTGATTATGACTTATCACTGCCACACACACACGAAAAAAATTAATATATTGCAGAGATGGCTGTTTAGTTAGCTGAGCGTGCTGTGAGCTGGTGGATGAGCTGAGATGGGGTGAGCAGCTGATACCAAGCACCTGGGATTTACTGCATCTCCACCACGTGCACAGCCCCCTTTGGAAGTCAGGCCCTGCGTGACATGCCCGAGGTCACCTGGGAAGTGTGTGACAATGACAGGAACCAAATCTGATTTACCCGAGTGTCCCAGGCTACTGTCCTGCCCCAGCACTAGTTTCTGTTTTAAGGATGTCCTCATGTCCAGAGATGGAAGAGAAATGTGTTCTCATCTATTTATTTATACAAGTCTAATCCAAAACATATTTAGCATGTGTATAACTTGAAATAGTAATGCTATTCCATGCAGGAGTGTATTGATTTTCAGAGAAGGAATGGCACTGTCAGAATATGGAGCTTTTATCCCATGGACTTATTTTCTGCAAGATGTCAGGCTGTGCAATCCTGCAAAGCTACCAGTCTGGCTGCTACTGGAGGAGGCTGACAGTTTTTCAGCAGTTTTTTAAGCTCTACCATCCCCCATGAGCATTTGTTCTCTCCGTGTGTAGGTGGATTGATTGCTAGGTAGCTCAGTAAATAGGTTGGGAAAATAATACTTAATTGATTTGATATTACAGGTGACTTGAAGGAGTTGGGAAAACAATGTCAATTAAACAGTGCAAACATACATAAGTATGTCTGTGGATAATGTTTTTAAGTGCTTTTGGAAGCAGAAAGTCCTATAATTTGAAATGCTATTCAGCTCTGTAATGTATTTAATTGTTCTGTGTGTGTGTTTGTGTGTAAGTGGTAATCAGAGCTAAAGCTGTAGTTTAATCAATAGCTTTTCCATAAATCTCATCTAGACCAGAGCCCAGCTCAGCAGATGTTAATGGCTGAATTTCTAAGATATAAAGACTTCTGTCAGATATTACCCATGATTCTGGATCTCTTGTGTGCTCAGATTTCTGTATGCAACAGCTCACAAATTAATACAGCAAAGTATGCTCTCCAATACCAGCAGTGCTTCGAATCACTTCGGTTGATTGAATATTGCATGAGACAGCTCCTGAAAATATCCTGGGCACCTTTATAGTATTTTCTTAGAACTGCCTGGGCTATAGTAGAACTCTGTAATCCAAATAATATGGCAGTCTGGCTGTCCACAAAACATCTACCATTTGCTCCTTACTAAATATGTATTTGTGTTGATTTAGCATTCGTGACATCTCATAATGGACCAGGATCCCACTGTGCTAACTGTTGTATGAACACAGAGCGAAAGCTGTGCCCTGCAGAGTGTGCAGTCCAAGTCTCCATTATCACCAGTGAAGATGCCTCTACTGGTGACAGCAATCTAAGTATGCCCATTTGTTTTTAGTATAGTTTGTGCTACAACGTTAGCTCCTGGTTTTGGTTAATAAATCACTCGTAAATGCATACTCACTTGTTATTTATCAGTATTTGCTGAGTGGCCTGGCTTTTTGCTCTTCTTAATTGCTCAAGTTACAATACTGCTCAAGACTCAAGAAGCAACAGGAGCCCTACTGAGTGATGCCAGATACAAACGCTGAGAGAAGGACCGGACCGTCCTTGCCAAGAAGGCTGTGCAATTTAGACAGACAAATGTATTATGAGAGAAGAAAAAGGCATGTGTGAAGTGAGATAGGAAATAAATTGTGGAGCTGAGAACAGGACTTATGTCCTGTGCTTGCCAAGTCAGTGCCACTTCCTCCCAGGAATGGTCTGGAATTTGAAATCCCAGCTGCCGCACTCAGGAATGCACTAACCCCACACATTATAAAGAAAAAAACAAAAACAAAACAAACCCAAAAGACAAAATCCTAGTAAGCTAGCAAAAATAGCCTGAAACTTGCAATTGGGAACGTAATGATCACTCGGATTTGTTAGTATGCATTTCATCTAGCTCTACTTGGTAATTCAATTAGTGATGGAAGAACTGAAAAATAATAACTCCTTTGGTAGTTCTTCAAGTACCAACTACTGCCCATAACTCATGGAGAACCTGAACCCTTGGGTAATTTTAAAAGACTGGTTGAATTCTGACCCTATGGTTGCCTAATTTTTTCACAAGGTTTTTAGGAGCAGGTGAAAGGCCTGACATGAGAACAAATGCATCTCCAGGCCCATCAGATAGTATTCATGTATAAATGTACCCAAGGTTAGATTAAATATATACATTTTGGGGGTGCTTACCTGATTTATCAGTGTTTTTCATATCATCAGTTTCTCTAATCTGCAGGAACTCACATTCTTTACAAAAGCATCAGCTCTTTTGTGGAAACCAAAATAGTAAGTAGTACTTTCACAGCATATCATACAGTGATGAGCTGCATTTGCCCATTGCCTATTAAATGGTGAAGCTTCAAGTTGGCCTCAAGTTATCCCACCTGCTCCTTGGTATAAATCAACACACAATAAGTCACTCTCATACTGATAAAAAAAAGTCCCTGCTTCTGAGGCTTCTCTGAAAGAAAAGAAAGTATTGGCTCTGAAAATGGCTGGTTACAATCAGATTGAGTGAAAATTGGAGTATAATAAAATACCTGAAATTACATCTTCCTTGCTTCCTTTTATGCATGCCACTAGCTAGTCAGCACACTGTATTTGCTGGGTCCTTTTCCTGGCTCTGTCATTCCAGTGATATGTTAGAGAGATGAGGACAGAGAGATTTTTAGCTTCCATGAAGTATGATGCTAAAGCTATTGAAATAGCAAAAGAAGTGTTTCCCTGAGTGCCTACGCTAAGCAGTAGAAATAAATACCAGTCAAAATTGCTCTGAGGTCTGTTGACTTCATGTACCTCCATGGTAAACCAAATGTTTTGTTGGGTACAAAATATCTGCTTAATGTCCTTTTGTTGCTCTTTTTATTTTGTGTTGTGGTAGAAACACGAAATATGAGTGACCATAAACAGCAAGGAAGAGTCCACTTGTACCCATCTGGAAGTGGGACATTGAAAGGGCTGCTTTTTCAGGAGTTTCCATGAATCCAAAATGTTGAGTGAAGTCCATCCTTTCACTTCTCCAGACCCCTCGACTAAGCAGTTCTGAATGCACAGAATTAAGTCTATGCTTGCTAGGGGAATTGTCTGTCTGTCTGTCTTCAATCGGCTCAGAGGATATAGAAATAATTCAGTGCTGCTTTTTTTTTTAAATCCATGTGCCCTTGGATTATATACTATATAATACTAAAGCCTGCCATTAGTGTTTGATATTCTAGCTGCTATCTCTTAGCCAAATTGTGATACAGATGTAATGATCTTTTATCTCTATGAACTTCTCATGCAGACTCATCGGTCTTCGTTCTTGTCTTAAAGTTTTTTAGTGTTACTGTAATGCTATTACGCAGTTACTCATGTTTTAATGCAGAGGTAGCTCCTTGCTAGTGGTGAGTAAAAGTCTGGAACATTTTGGATCCTTTAGGGAAGGAAATATTAGTGCTGTTTTGTAAGACTATTCCAGTTCATATCTTAACGTTGGAGGAAAAAGGGGTATAAAATGTAAGGTAGGTATGGAATTTCAGAACATGCCGTGAAATTTAGAGGCATCACTAATTAAAAGGAAAACGTTTAAATCTGCATACCAAATCTTGTAAAACTCTGTTGTCAAGCTATCGAGAGACTTGCTTTAGGCCCAAAGAAAGTGGCGTTTAAATGAAGAAACTTATAAATTCTGTGTTTAGAGTGATCTATCAATTAATTATCTCAGCCAAAGTTTTTACTTTTTATTTCTTGCTTATTTTTATAGAGCTGTTTTTCTAAAATCACTAATTAGCTACTGTTGTACCTTTGGCATTTCTTAAAAGAATTTAGTAT
>NW_009259191.1:1311759-1344080 GCF_000687185.1 Egretta garzetta
CTTTCCCTCCAAGAGTAAACCATGATTGTTTAGCATCAAATCTGTCCCTGTTCTAGAAATGAGACAACATTTTGGCCTGATGCTAGCTAAGGGGTTAAACACCAAGACCTGGATACCAAGACGAGCAGCCCAGGTCTGTCTACCATAGGGCTCCTACTTCTTAGCATCTTTTTTATTTAGCCACTAAAATTCAGTGCTGCTGTTATACCTGCATTCCTCCTCCTGTGTCTGTGCAGATACCACTCTTGAGTGAAGTCAAGCGCTTTGTCATGAAGTATTTCTGTCCAAGCATGTCTGTTATTTCCTTATTGTTATCCCTTTTATTGGGGGATTGCTACTGCTTCTTCATTGTAAAAGCAGCCTGGCTGGGGAACCCTGCTAGTTCGAAATGTACAGTTTTGCACAGTGCAGTGTCAGTGCTTAGGATACTGCTGGTAAGGAAAGAATTGGCTTTGTTTTGCCACCTGAACTGAGAGGACACAAAGTTATGCTGCCATTTCTGTAAAGCAGAGTGCTTCTCCAACAGAGTCCAAATTGAATTTTGCAAGAATCAAATTCACCATGGAAGGTTCTCACTGAGCACGCTTTCATCAGAGGTGTTTTGAAAGTGGTAGCTACTGTTTCCTCTTTCTCTTAGCTCACTTGGCTCACAAAAAATAAAAAGGTTTCACTTAATTGCTGGCAGAGGTGCAGCTGACAGTTCCATGTCTCCATACCTTCCCATAAGATGTGTGAAACAGGTGAAAATTGGTGAATAAAGAGGACTTAGTATCCATGAAACTTTTTGCAACAGATACTAAGCTGTTAACCTTAGTGAAGAGGGATATTATTCAGAAAAAATACTTCAATGGATGTCTTAAAAGAAAAAAGGACTGGGTATGTCATTAGTTTGAGAAGGTGGTGTGGAGAAGGTGTTTAGCACACAAGGCTTGCAGTCAAATGTGGCTTGAAGGACAGACAAGGCTTGATCTGATGGATCTTGTGGAATGATGCAGGTGAGCCATCTGGCAAGGAAGAAGAGGCAATTTACTGAGAGGTGTCCAACTGTATTTGGGTATTTGGTGTATTGGGCAATTGCTTTGGGCACAGGTGCCTAAAACTTCCCTGATTTGTCTTCATCCAGGGCAAGTTATGTGTCTGTATATGGATTCAGTGGCTGACAGAAAAGTTTTAAACTCACAAGGCATAAACTTCCTTGTAGAAGGAAGTCTGGAAGAAGCAGCTGAGGAAAATATTATACCTCTTGAATGAGTGCCGCTTTGCTAATATTTATATTATAAATAGCCCCGAAGTGGTTATCCTTAATCCACACTAAAGGGTAGTATCACAGGGTCTCTGCCTACACATACCATCAAACCATGGATGTATCGTGCAGAAAGTACCACAGAGAGCTATGCGGTATCAGAAAGCGGGCATTGTCCTTAGGGGGTCTCTCAGTCTGTCCCAGTCTGGCAGCAGATGCATTCCCAGGGTTCTGCTGACCATTTAACATGTACATTCATTCTCAGGTGTTTATTCATGCATTGCATGGACACTTAAACAGAGCTTTAATTTTCCTCTATTTCACTCCTGGTCTACTACAAGCACAAAATATTGAGCAAGAGGTGCATTTCCTCTCTGTTTTGGATTCACAGTTCTTTGTGCATTATAGATGCAGACAGACAGGAGCGTGAGTGGGAAGTTTCTGACCATATTTTTCCATTGGACATGCTCTACAGTTGTGCTTTTCTTCCCTGTGATTAGAATTAATTACTGCTGCTTCCCCTATGCAGCATGAGAAGAAAGCTGAAGGTATCTGTCAGTGGTGGTTGAAAACAAAATGAGAAAATGGAGAAGAGGACAGAAATGCTTTTTGAGGCCAATGGATGTTGAGTGAATAGTCGTGCTACTTGCTAAAAAAGTATGTGTCAGCCCTGTATGTCCCCCTCCCTCCAAAATCAATAACATATCAACCAGTCAGTCCTCTGAGATGTACAGTATGCATATAGCATGGAGATAAAAGCAGATAAGAAACTACTTTTGCATGGAAAGTAAATGTCTCTACGTAGGAAGTTTTTGATATGTTTGTAAATTCGATCCCATTGGCTTTATTTATTTATTTACTTTGTATTTTTATTTTTGGTATGTATTAGTTTTTCTTTTCCCAGATCGCATCAGCATGCCTTGCAATGCAATGCCACTTTTGTCCCAGTGAGCTGCTATTTCCATATAAAAAGTAGAGTGTTTTACAGTCAAGCATATATTTTTAACACTGGGGAATTTAAATGGCACCATGTATTTGTAGAGGCTGCTCAGTGCAAGAGCTTCCATTTGAGAAGATCAAACAAATTGGAGAAATGTTCTGAAAAAAAATGAAAGGGAGGGAAGATGCAATTCAGTGAAAGCAAAGGCAGGAATTTATACGTAGGAGGGAAGAATTGGTTGTACAGATTGAGGCAGGCAGCAAACTAGTTATGAAAAGGGTTTTGGAACTGCGGATCACCAGCATGACATAAATTCTGTTGTGGGGAGAAACCAGTCTTCTCCCTTGGAAATAAGCACTGGAATGACCCCTCTGCTTTTCTCAGCATTAGTTGGGTCACAGCCAGAACACTGTGTCTAGTTCTGGGTGTGTTTTTTCACAAAAATGTGGGTCAGGAGGAGAGGAGCTGCAGAAACAATTGGAGATCTGGAAAACAGGATTTGGGTGGAAAGGTCAAAAGAACTCAGGGTTGTTTAGTACGGGAACAAGTTGGATAGAGGGAGAACATGTTACAGTCTTTAAATAACTGCATGACTGCAAAGAAGAGGGGAATAATCTGTTCTCCATGGCCATGGTAGTTAAGAGTAGGAGTGATGGGCTTAACCTGCAGCAAGGGGTGGATTTGTCTGAGACTTGAAGAAAGTACTAAGGGTGTGATAACAAGGTTTGCATTTAAGCACTGGGCTGGGAGGCTCAGGGATCCCTGTTGATGCTTTCAGAACAAAGGGGGCACCTATCTGTCAGGAGCCGTCAGAGCAACCTAGGGCAGATAGAGAAGCTAGATAACCTCAGAGGGTCCTTTCCTGTGTTTGAATTTCATTTTAACAGGTCCATTTGATCTCCAGCTCTTCTGCTAGACTGCAGATGTAGGCCCAGCGGCCATATGATCGCTAGTGTGACTCAGAGAAGCTCCTTGACAGGCAATTTACTTCCTTGGATCTCCCGCCCACACCCAGCTGGAGGGTTAGCTATCTGATAAAAGAGCTGTGCATCTCAGACTGTCCGTTCCAATCTTGTCATGGATAACACTGCTCAGGCTGTTCCTATACCCTTCCTCAAAAGCAAATGGGTAGAATTCATCAAAGATCGTCCATGCTGAAATATGTCAGCCTAAAGCAACATCTTGCTCTCCAGGAAGAACCAATGCGGGACACTTAACTGGCTTTATATTGGCTAACAAGTGAAAAAGATGACTACCGCCAGATTCTGTCTAGCAAGAGATAGGTAAAACTGACTCCCTCTCATTCTCTGCTTCTCTTGTCTAGCCAATTCTTCTTTGCACTTTTCTCTTTCACCATCGACGGCTTTTGAGGTTGGCCATAGGACAGTTAACCAGGAATATCTAGGAACAGCAAATTCAAAAGGAGATGTAAAGAATAGAGAAGGACTTTGTTCTGTTGTTTTGCAGAAAGATTTTGTTATCCAGTGAATGGAGGGAGAAAAAAAAGTAACCTTGCTAGTTACTTCCAGCCGAAATAGATCCAAAGGAGAAAAAATTCATACAGCAATGATCCCTAGATCCCAAAGTCTGTTTGTTATTATTCAATGCCTTCAATTCACTTTCCTTTCAGAAATACAGGGAAGCATCCTTAGCACTAGGCTGCAGAGGAAAAAATATCCATATTTGCCTCTTCTACAAGTCACACATTGGCCCCATGAAGAGAACTGCTCTGATGGAAAATTCACCTATGGAAAGTTTCAGTCTTTAACCCTTGAAATGTGATCTCTAACCTCTCTCCGTTTTCTGGAGAGTTATATGTTGGTTATAGTTCCTGAAGACTAATGCGACTGGTGTGCCAAAAGCCCCAAATGATGATCCCATGTAACACAGTTTGCTTAAATTCCATACTGGTGTAGTAACCAGCAAGCACACTTGGGTCTCTCTATTGTTTTATCTGCTTTCTGCGTATACACTGACGTAATTTTATCCTTCTCTTCCTGTTTTATATTTGGGGGAATCTTGAATAAATTTGAAGATCACACATTCCAGTGCTCAGGATGCAACATTTCAGCATCATGATTCTTGCAGAAAGCCCCAGGGAATCATTCAGAACAGAAAAAGAAGGCCTGGAAAATACCGTTGTGAAAAATATGGTCAGAAGCATATTCAACTGCCATGTAACCTGTGTTTTTAAACCTGTGATGAGTTTGGGATCGGCAGAGAAGGGAGAGAGCGGCTTGTCGAAACTCCAGCACCACCTTGTACAACAGCTGACTAGTCCTGGGAGGCTTCCCATGCAGCTCATAACCAGGCAAGGCTCTGCCTCATGCGTAAGAGTTGACAGATTCACAGCCCAAATTGCTGGCTCTGTTTATCTCTCTGAGTGTGGTACAAATCCTAGTTATTAAAAATCAAGAACAGAAAATCCAATTCTAGCTGTAATATCAGTCCAGGTCCAATTTTGAGTAGGTGAAATAAACTAACTTCAGACACCAATGGACAGTTGACTGCTGCACAGTAACACAACACAATTTAGTACAATTTTCCACAGTTGACATATGTTGATCAATATAGGACTCAGAATTTAACAGGCATAGAATTTCAATTAAACTGAATTACAGAAGAGTATAGTCATCACCATGCTAGGAAAGAGGTGTTTTAGCAAATGAGACAGACAACCCCACTTTCTGCATGCTGTGCTGCAGCTGGTCTGTGAATTAAAAAGTGGGCTTTAGCTTTCAAATTTTCCTCAACACTTAATTCTTAACCAAACCGTATCATTAAGGTAAATTGTTTTTTTTTTCTTTTTCTTTCTCAGCTTTTCCATTTGTACTGGGGCTTTGAAAAGGGTAAGCACTGATTGTTTCTAAACTGACAGGCACTTTGTTCCACAAGTGGCCATGAAGCAAGATGAGCAAATGCAAGCCCAGGTGGGTCAATTCCATTTTGATTGCATTGGTCAGCAGCTGTGGTACACTCAGCCAAGCCGATGGGGGGCAGAGCCACATGCACATACTGTGTTGTGCATATGTGTGCAAAGCCTTGCAGATGTGCATTACAGGCTTTATGCTCACTGAAATGCACTTGTGTGAATGTGCACAATTCAGATGCGCTCCTGTTTGCTGCTTTTCATGCAAACACTGATGGCTTGAGTTCAGGAGACCTCACTTCATGGTTTTGTCTGTCCCAGTGTCCACTGACTCTGTCATGAAATGGTTGCAAACACTGACAGAGAGAACCCACTTAGTTGTCACTTAGTGGTGTTTGCATTCTTTACAGAAAATAGGAAGAAAGAATTGATTCATTTCAGTGAGGTAGATGAGTGGATTTTGACTGAGGTTAAGAGGTAGGAGCAGAGCAATACAGTCACAAGTGACTAAGCTCCTAGCTCAGGAAACCTGCATCAGCAACACTTTCTTCCAGCCGTGGCAGAAGCGTTTGCCCAAGTTGAATGAGAATGTAGCATAGCAAGACAGACTGCTATTTACCATCCTGCAGCTGGGTGTTTCAGAAGGCTCTCTCCCAGATACCAGGAGGCAGGTCTAGGTTTCCCTGAAGAAGCAGGTGCTTTCAGCTGCCTCCAGCTTGTTTTGCTCTGGAGAGCTGTTGAGAGCAGGCTGTCTTTTTCAGAGCACAATGCTCTAAAACGCAATCAGTGCGAGACAGTGTCTATGTTTCTGGGCTCTTCCCCAAAACATCCAAGTCTCGGTAGCTTTGACTGTGCTGTATTTGAATGCTTCAGAGAGTGGCTGTGAGATACTGTGAATGGTGTGACATATACAAGGAATTGCTTTTATATCTTCTGATGAGAATGTTGTGCATGTGCGTGAATTTAGTGCTGAATTAACGGCCCCAAAAAAATGCATCCATGGGAGAGCTTACCAATGCTACTGTGTCTTAGCCGTAATCTGAAGGGACCAGATTTAGAGGCGAAAAGTAAAGACTTGTGAATAGCCGACTGAGTGCCTTGTTTCTCTGTGAAACTATCTGACAAGAGTGCCAACCCTAGCAGCAGGTTTTGTCTTGTGGACACATTTCCACTGGCAAATGGACCTAAGACCACCACACTCCCTTCAGATGCATGATGCACACAGTGGATACACTTTTCCAGATGGCTATCTGCTCCCAGCTGACCTTCTCCAGGGTTTTGCAGGTGCCCACCTGACCTTCTTGCCCCCTCTAACACCCGGTCCATGTGAAAGCCTGTGACACAACTGGTGAGATGTGTTTGTCGGCTTCTGGCCATAGCAGGCTCAGACTTAAAACGCCTGTACATTTGGAGACAGACCATCTTTACCTGCTAGCCTCTGGTGGTTTTCATAGAAGGTTAGATCTGAGTTTGTCTCTCTGGATGCAGGTGAGCGTGCTGGAGCTCTGGCACCTCCTATCCTTTTGTTTCTTGGTGTCGGTCATCTGGAGGGGAATACTGTGCAAGCCTTTGGGATCTCTCTACTTCCTTTTCATTGAAAGCCTCCTGCAGCCTCAGATATTGACAGTATCTGTACTTTAAATAACTGTGGCATCTTTTCTCTCTCACATGCTTTCTCAATATGCTCCCCCTCTTTTTGCATATTCAGGGTCTGATTCTTCTTATGTAGAGGGTAACTAACATTTCCATCATGCTGTACTTGTAGCTCTTCCTACTACATGTCATTAAATTCACTTCTCTGTGGCTAAGGATACCTCTTATTTACACAAGAGTCCCAACATCCCTGCATTTGCAAACACAGTAGTTACGTACTGTTTTTCTGTTAGCTCTGGCAGGTTCAGAGCCTAACTAATGGCACGGTGGTGGCACTGCTCTGGGCAGAGTAGTTCACCTGGGTCTCATCTGCTCCAGAAGACAAAGCCTACAGAAGCAGCACAAATTTTAAGCTGGGTACACTCATGTTCACTTCTCTTCCCAGGCAGGCTTTGTATCTTCTGTGGCTTTGTGAGGTAGTAGGATCTATTTTAATCCTTCTCTAGATTGAAAATCAGATTTTTTTTTTAAAAATATCTGTGACTACTGTGAGAGTGGTAACCCTTTTTGGACAGGGAACCAGTGAAATCTTTCTGGATTTCATAGTGTTCTCCTGGCACCAAACCATACTCAGGTCACATACAACTCGGGCAAGCTGTGGTTTCTGTCTGTTCAGGACTCCACAGAGCAGCGTTGGGTGGGCCACGGGTTTAATGCTGGTGGTCCTCAGGTACTGGTAGGTCTGTACTGCAGTGGACTCATGGCAGTGTCTTCACTCTGGCTCTAACCAAGGTCAGATCACTTAGAAGAAGTGAAGCTTTGGAATATCTGTAGAGATTAAAATGTTTGCACATTTGAACTCTAGTTAAGGAAACAGAAATATAAAAAAATCATCTATGTACATAACATATATACTAATTCTCTAAAAGTCTGGTTTTCCTGCTGCTGTATGGGGACATTCATTAGTGAGACTGGGCGTGATCAGTGTAAACCTCCTGTGCTTCAGTGGAAGGATCAATTGCATTTATATGACATCCCAAAGAGGACGGTTCTAGTACAGATCAAATACTGTCTGGACAAAGTAGGGCCTTGCTCATTTTACAGGCTGCCTATAAACAGGTACTGTTAAGGGGTTTTGGGGGGGGGATTAATTATTCTTTCAGGAATTACTGTTAGTTCTTTTGCTGTCACTAACACTTCCGTCCGTATGAAATATATGGAGAGAAAATACAGTCACTCTCTACAGCATTGCTCTTTTCTTGCTTTCTGCACTACCTGCTAATTAAACAGTATGTTTGTTACACTTCCCCTCTTATATGAAATGTATTTGTAAAAAACCACAACAAAAAACCAAAAAAAACCCCCAACCAAACCCCAGCCTGACTGCAAAGACACAAACCCTTGCTGAGAAAGTCAGAGGCGTGGGGCCCATTGCATCTTTCAGGTTTCAAATTTAAGATTTTCCTTTCCCACAGGAGTGCAGAAGGTCAGACCCAGTACTTGAGTTGGATGTGGCTGACCCCAGAAGTAATGCTATAAGGCAGGCAGGGAACTGAGCTGCTGTCAGACCAGCACCAGGTTTAACACTTGTGAAAGATTCTCTGCCCCGTGCTAGCTCCAAAGATTACAAGAGCTATTTCTTTTCAAGTAATTACTACCTGGTTAGAAGCCTGATCCAGGTCCTGCTAGACATTGAGGAGGGCTTCCCACTGTGCTGGGATTTGGAGCTCTTCGTCCTTTTGCTTGAGAGTGCCTATTAATGGACGACTCAGAAAAAGGGAGGTTGATCTCCAGTTAGCAAACAGTGAAATTGCCAATTGGTGGCCACAAGCGCCTCTGAGAATAAAGCTGTGTAGAGCCAGTAAAAGTTAACTCTTCTTGACAGTCACCAGCCCTGGAGATGGTTTTTGGTAATGTTGGTGATAGCCAAGAAAGCTGGGCATGTGGTGGCAGGTCAGCACACCAGAAATGGTTCTTGTTGCTTTTGTCTGCAGACTGACAATAAATAACAAGAAGGTTTGAGTTGTAAAGGGAATGTTAAAACAGAATTGGGCTGCAGCTCTGAACAAATTTTGTGTTTGCACACATTTGGCAAAGCCAGAGTTTGTGACCTGAGGTCACTGCAAGCTGATGAGAGGGGAGCGATTCTCCATTCTTGCGGTTAGAGAAATCCACTGATGAGGTGAAAGGAAAGGATCAAACATGTTTATGCTTAAATCTTTGATCCTTGAGTGAAGCTTATCTAAACATCTAGGAGTATAAAACTGGAGGGCAACTATGTACTTACTGAAATAGGAGAGGAAACAGTTTTGTATAGAGAGGATGAACAGTTCAAACAAACCTGTATTGTCCCTAAAAGTATCATCCACCCTCACGTACATGTTATTGCTGGGTAAGTTTTGCCTTGAAATCCTTCAGAGATGCAACCCCAGGAAGCGCTCCTTAGGAACCTGTCCTGGGTTCCTGGAAGCATCAACCTGTCCTTCCTGTTTTCTGGAATGGGCTAAGAGAAAAGAAGGGTCCATTTTTTGCCTGACATCTTCATCCAACTTGAAGATATCCTTGGACATAACTGGGTTTTGAATCATTTTGATCGTAAGAATTAAATGAAGGTAGGGGCTAAATCTTATTTCCCACTGTTCCTGCTCTCGCTTATCTCTGACACCAGTATCTGATGTATGTAATCAGCTGATCTGTGCTGGAAAGGTTAGAAGTGAAGGATGTTCCTGACTGTTACAGATTAGCAAAATGTTAGAGTAGCTTTGGCCTTACGAGACTTGAGGTAAATTGGCTTAGCCCACATAAGTGCAAGCTCACAGTTTGCTGGACAGGTTATAGCCATAGATGGAGAAGGAGAAGTTGCTTTTGGATCAAGTTTTGCTGTATAGACTTGAAAGGAAACTAAAGCACAGCATATATTCGAAGCTGCATAGTACCAAAATGTCTTTAGGTTTCAGCAAGTGATCTGGCAAAATAAGGTTACTTCACAGGATTTCTGTCATCTTGCACTGCAGAAATCTTGTACAACTGCACATTCTCTCAAGTTTTTCCGCAGTCTTGAGCTCCCAGGTATGGGATTAACTTAAAGGCTGATTCCTGGAAATCAGGGGCATGTCCATACTGCAGATTTGAATTTTCCTCCTTTCTCTTCAGTAGCCCCATTTCTATTCCTTACATAGCTAGACAGACTCTCAAAGAGAAATGCTTTATAGAATGCTCATGATCTCCCCTAAACCATGGACTGTGGCTGTTTTTTCAGTTATTACTGCATTTGTAAGGTACAAATGTGAATTTTCCCAGGGGTGTGTTCAGTTGCTCGAGACAATCTGGATACCCAGAATGTGTCTGTCAGGATTTGAGGGTCAAATGACTGTGTCACTTGAAAGGTGGCTTCTCCTGAGTTGCCATCTGTCTCCAGACTGATCTTGCTGGGCCTTCAGCTCCAGATGGATTGCCCCAACACACCCCAGAAAGTTGTGCTTCTTCCTCAGCACGTTCCTGCAGTAAGAGTCACCACTCAGCAAGAGCAACTTTTACCCATTAGAAGCAAAACCCCAAGGAGGTAGACACAAGTAGGAAGTAGTCACCTAACCAGTAGATGCCTTCTAGGTTCAGCTGATGCCTTTGCTTCACCAATTCCGTTTAGCTCCTCCTATGAAACACATCCTGTATACCTGCATCCTAATTTCAGTCTCCATAGTCTCTACTGCTTCCTCTGTATTTAGATTTCCATATGAGTTAGAGAGTTCTAGTTAGCACAGGTTTCCTCACATTAAGTAACTTGTGGGTTTTGGTTTGTACCTCTTTCCCGCATTTGTCCTTTTCTGCCAGGCTCTGATGCCCCGGCTTGTGGGCTGTTCAGAAGGGCTGCCTTTGGGTTTTTGAGTCATTCATCAAATTAACCAATATTGATGCATCTTTTACTCTTTCACATGAAGGGGATGAGAGAAGCAGCAGGGTTGTGCTGGGAACAAATGTGCTAGTAATATCCTTTCAGCCTGAAAGGCGTAAGAGAGCTGCCACCAATTCCTGACAATGAGAGGCAGATTCACAGTCAAACTGGCCTATTGTTATTATCATAGGGAAACTGAGTCAGGGACATTACAGAAAATATTTCACCTGAGAAATCTGACTGTCTTTTTACAAGCCTTCATTTGGATTTAGGAGCCAAAGTCAATGTCCATATCTGAATATTCTGTTTTCTCTGTCCTCACTCGATACCAAGCTGGATGATGTGGGCGTAAAAGCAGGGTATCTCAACTCGCAGCCCGGCACTTTGCCAGTTGTGGTGCCTCTGATCTCACGAGACTTCATGGAAATCACCCTTCTCCACCGTGCCTCAGTTTCCCTGCTTGTAAAATGGGGAACCTTCTCAGTTTGGAGAGAGGGTGCAGAAGCAGTGAGTAACTTAAGTCTTGATGGTGAGACAGGAGAACGTGGAGGTGACTCCAGTTACTGTCTGTGCAGCCTGTGTGACCTTTGCTTTTGACAGTGCCACAGGATGTGCCCGTTTGCCAAGCCCCAGAGAGTCTGACTGCAAAGCTTTCCATCACCCAGACCCCGTGAGATCCGATCCATCTCCAGGCAAGATCCTCATCACTCACTGAGCTTTTAATTCCTTAGAGAGGCAGAAGAGACAATATTCAGCAGCTGGTTATTTCTTCCTTTTCCTCAGTCCCTCACACAGAGTGTCAGTTTAAAAAAAAAATGGCAGAGAACTGGCCATTAGCAAGGAAAACAGTTTAGGGAAGAGACGAAATAAAAATGCAATCAATTATCTCTCGCCGTGCCCAGGTGTGTGGGTGCAGTCAATTTTCAAAGTCATCGAGAATTTTAGATGAGAAAAGGGAAGCTGTTCATGGCAAATTGCAAGTGTTGGGGGAAGGAGGAGGGAGAAGGAGAGAGAAAGCGGAGAGGGGAGAGAAGGAGAGATTAATTTCCCTCTTGAGTGAGAAGTGTGTTTGAGACAGACAGATGGGCTGTAAATACTCCAAACCAAGGACAGGAGCTGAGACAAGGGAGAGGCTGGTGATTGAAGTGTGACTGTGATGGAGGTAGTACATTTCCCGGCCAAGGTGACTGGTTTTGTTCTGAAAGGGGGAGATTTCTGAGATGTGGCTGCCGCACTTCACATCAACCTGGACCAAGACAGCATATTTAGACTTGATAAGTGATATCCAGGTCCCAGTGGGGTTTTTCTTAAGGGTCAGCTTCAACTGACTGCCTTGTAAGGGAAGTCTGAAGGGGGAGAAGGGAGGGGAAGAAAGAAAGAAAAAAGGGAAGGGGGAGGGAACGGAAGGAAGGGAAGGAAGGAAGAAAGAAAGAAAGAGAAAGACGCTCTTAAAAAACCGCTCTTCTTTCCTCGTTAAAATTATTGAGCTGTCTACAAGTGGTGAGCAAGGGGACCATGTGACCGGCAGTTAATCACATTGCTGTGAAATGTGACTGCTGCTGATAATAGGATCTTTCCTTCAGTAGAATTTCTGTTTCAGAAGTAGTGATTTTCACAAAGAAAAGAGGTTGAGGGAGATATCATTTCAGATCTAACAGAGCCTGTGTACATTTTCTTTAGGGAAAAAAAAACCCTCCTTTTTCCTTTTCTGTTCAGCGTCCCTGTTTGTTTTATTATTATCATTATCAATTTTTCATCTTCACAGCCCAAACTCACTGAGTACAAATGTAACCCAGCTCCAGTCTGTCTGCTAGCAGATTAGTTCCCATTTAGTCATAAAGTTAACCAACCTTGTTCCAATCAATTAATCCCTAGAAGCCTTAATTTATTGATGCCCTAGTCTATGCTAGCCGTCGAAAAGATGAACATCCTGCTTCAAAATGAACTGGTCTGTCTTTCCTCCAAGATACAGGAATTATAAGAGGTTGGTAGTAAATAAGCATTTAGAAATCCCTTCTGTACAATCAAAGGCAACAGCAGCACAGGGAAGAATAAAGGGGATTTTAGCATGCATGAAAAACAGTGCAATAAATGAATCAGGCTCTCGGGACAGGAATGGCAGAGCTGTGGAGCCACTGTGGGCTCGGCTGATTTGGCTCCTTCTGTCATAACTTGATCTAATGTACATCAGGTTACTGCAAGAGTCACAGGCAAGTGAAAGGGTGTTGATCTATACACCTTCCCACCTTCCGATTTTGCTTGCCAGAATCTCTTCGCTCCTTTTTGGGGGGCCTGAATTACTTTCACCCTTGTTCTCTAGGTTTTTGACTGGATTTACTGGTTAATCCGACATGAAACTTCTCCAAAGCACACTGAAATAAGCAGGATTCTCTTTGTTGGTTTCCCTGGCTTGTAGATCAGGTGTTGCTAAAGCAGATGCTTTAGTCGGAACTAATTAGAGTTGATCTGGTTGCATAAGAGAGAAAAAAATGTAGCCAGGAAAGCAATGAAGTACTGAGGTTATTTCCATGTTACAGGACTGGAAAGGATCTGTTTTTCATTTTCTCTCCATATTTTAAATAGGAGTTGTTATTAGCACATGTTCTTTTCTGAAAAGACCTGATCTGGAAAACAAAAAGCACCTATAATTATTTTGATATTAGAAATAAAATAAATAAAAAACCTCCCCAAAATTGCAATCATCTCAAGTGTTTCTGGAAAAGCAAAAAAGCACAGGTTGAGGTGCTCAGAAGGGCCTAAATAAAAGCCAGGTCTTAGCTCTTGTGCCTTTTCAGCAACAGGACATGCTGTGGCTCCTCTGACAGCTTTTGTCTTCCCTGATCAGTCTGACACACTCTTCTGCCTGACAAATGATCTGCAAACAGACCCACATTTTCTCAGCTACATCAGCTCAAAATTACTTTGCCAAGCAATTCTTGGTGGTTGTTCAATTGCAAGCTGTTCTTCATGAGAGCTACGTTTTGACAGGTGATCTGCTTCAAGTGGGCTCTCCTCTCCCATGGGTTTGTTTCCTTGTGCCTGTACTGGCTGAACATGGGTGAGGAATAACTTTGTGGTGGTGAGACGTGAGCCAGTAGAACACTCTTTTCGTGCAAACTGTGAGAAAGGTAGCACAAATGTAGCTGGAGCAAAGGGATTTTCTTCTAGAAAATCTTTGTGGAAATATTTTTGATGCTATTCCCTCCTTGGTCTCCTAACCAGACAGTATGTCTAGGCTGTCTCCTCTCATGCAAGAAGCAGCTTGACCAAGCACTGGCATGTTCTTATGGACCAACTGAGGAAATTGTTCCTTTTCTCATTTCTGCTGCTGCATTTCCTTGGTGGGGTTGGAAACATCACACCTCCTTTTGCACCTTGGTTTTAATCTACAAATGGAGGAGCCTGGCAGCCTTTGAAAAGTTTTTTCCTATTGGACAGTATGGTTTTATTTGTTGTTGTGACCAGCTCTTTATGCCTCATAAGTTCTGCATTAATTTTTACATTTGGGAACACCACTTCAAAGAACCTGCTGCAGCAAATGTTAATTCCTGCCTTGGTACTTGAAGTTGTGCCTGTGTGGTGTTCTCTTTGGTTCTTGGTAGGCTTTCCTGGTAATGGAGAAGGGAAATTCATCCTGAGAATGGCTGAGCCATGTTTGTCCAGTCCTGTGCCCAAGCTAATTGGGGCTCAGCTCAGGGACAGCACCTTGCTGAGCCGGCAATACTGCTGCCCCTCATACCAGCAGGAAGGGTCTCTTCACTTGGAAGAGACCTTATGTTCTTCCTTTGAACACTGGCTGGTGACAAAGACAGGCTGTTGGAGTAGGTTAGGTTTGGTCTGACCTGGTTTCATATTTCTTGTGAAAGAATCCTTTATTCCTGCTCTCTGTGGGTTTTTCTAGACAGGCCAGAAATTCCCTGTCCTTTCTGCTTTCTCTGCTCTTTGTCTGCTAGAATAGCTCAGCTATATTTCCCTGTTAGCTGCTTCAGTCCCTGCAAAGTCATACGCAGAGCAAGGACCAGTTTCCCACACCTTCTTACTAAACTGAACGGTTATTCTACCAGAACGCAGTCCCAAACACATCAGCTCTCCCGACCGCTGCCAGGCCCTTGCAGCATGGTCCAGCTGCCTTTTCTTCAGGTTTCCAGCACGCTCGAGGTAGGCCTAAGGGCCCTATTTGAATGCAGTTCAAGATACATAGTTCTGCCTCATTTCCAGCCTCACAGCTTCATTCCCTAACCTGCGGTCCCTCGTCTCCTGTGCCTGTACCCTACAGCACTGCAGCCCTGCTTGCATATGCTTCTTGCTTCCCCTTGATTGCTTTTTGCACTTCCTCCCTTTGCCCATACTGGCTTGCTTTCACCAGCAGTGTATTTATTGCTCGCTGGCAAATGCAAGCGCTTGGACATACATTCAATTATCTTTGAACAATTTCCATTTACTCTGGTTTTGCTTTTTTCCCTTTCAGTTTCACTGAACACTGCCTGTATTTTCTCAGAGCTTGTTCAACGGCAATACAGTCTGCTTCAGTTCTCTCTACTTTTTTTTTTCTTTCTTTCTTTTTTTCTTTCCACATTTTCCAAATTTTTTATTAAGCTCCCTTACTAAACTCTGGTGACCATTTCTCCACTGCTGCCCTTTCTGTACATTTGCACTGGGAAGGGTCCAAGTTTAACCTCAGTGTGTTAAATACTCCCTTCACCTGGAAGGAAATCAATGGTAGAGGCAGATTGGGGTTTTATCTACTCCCCCACACCAAAATGTCTTTCTTTTTGATGTACAGTAATCTCCCCCTCCCTTGTGGTTTCACTCTTATCTGTTTTTCCATTAAAACTTGACTTATGCTTAACTTTTATGCCGATGGAGTGCACTGCGGAGATGCTAAGGGTCACTTCTGCTTACTGCTCAGGTGAAGGCATGTTTTTGATCTTCAGATCAGTTCTCAAGTACATAATCTTCCCTGAGACCTTGCCTATGCTCAGAGTTGCTGCTTCTCATTGCTTGTTCTCCCTTCCCTCTGGCTGGTAAAACGTTACTTTATTTGGACCAGCTCTTTCATAACATCTCTTACAGAATCATGGAATCATTTGTTTGGAAAAGACCTTTAAGATCACTGAATCCAACTGTACCTGTCCACCACTAAACCACGTCTCTAAGCACCTCATCTACCCATCTTTTAAATACCTCCAGGGATGGTGACTCAACTGCTTCCCTGGGTAGCCTGTGCTTGATAACCATTTCCGTGAAGAAATTTTTCCTAACATCCAGTCTAAACCTCCCCTGGTGCAACTTGAGGCCATTTCCCCTCGTCCTATCACTTGTTGCTTGGGAGAAGAGACCAACACCCACCTGGCTCCCCCCTCCTTTCAGGCGGCTGTAGATGTTGATAAAGTCTCCTTTCAGCCTTCTCTTCTCCAAGCTGAACAACCCCAGTTCCCTCAGCCATTGCCCATCAGCCTTGGGCTCCAGACCCCTCACCAGCTTCATTGCCCTTCTCTGGACACGCTCCAGTGCCTCAATGTCCTTCTTGCAGCGAGGGGCCCAAAACTGAACACAGCATTTGAGGTGCGGTCTCACCAGTGCCGAGTCCCTACTCCTGCTAGCCACACTGTTTATGACACAAGCCAGGATGCTGTTGGCCTTCTTGGCCACCTGGGCACACTGCTGGCTCATATTCAGTCAGCTTTCAACCAGTACCCCCAGATCCCTCTCTGCCAAGCAGCTTTCCAGCCTTTCTTGTTTGTGTAAGAGAGACATTTTGATTTGATATCCACAAAGAGAGGGGATATTGCAAGTAAAGTGATTTGATTGTCCATTTCTGAAATCACCCAGACTGGATGACTTTGTGGAAGAGTTGCTTTGGTCAAAATCTTCAGGAGCAGGGAAATATCTGTAGCACAGAGGCACTCAAGCTATTTTTAAAAAAGCTGGCTTAGGCACAGGAGAAACAGCATGAGGTGAGCTGTGCAGAGACACATGATGCTGTGGTTTGAGTGCTTCTAACGATAGTTCAAGTAGCACTGTAGTATACCACAGTTACTTTCGTGACTGCAGCATACAGATACCAAACTGTCACACAGCAAAGGAATCCTCACCTCCGGTGGGGCTCTCTGTACTCCCTTGACTAAATAAAATTCTGGTTATCTGGGTGAGAACGTGTGGAGATATACAAATGATGGGATTTAAGAAATTTATGAAAGAAGATGGAAGAGGGTGATCTACCAGTATGTGAACACGAGCCACTTGCCTGAGCTGTCCTTCTCCACAGCTCAGTTAGCAACATTAGCTAGTGATGGGAGCTATCATGATGTTATCTCCTTTAAATGCTCTTCTTCCACCCACCCACACCAGCAGTTTGTAGTTTCTGGTGAGTACAGCCACAAGACAGAGGCCTGTAGCCCTTCTCCTGTTAAGTACTTGGGTATCACTTACTTATTGGGCATGGAGCTAATTGAAGGGTAGTTAATGCCATCAAGCATTGGGATGTATTTATATTTTTAACTACATGTAAGTGATTATCAACATTATAAATAATTACAGTCTGCCTCCCAGCCCCTCTGCTCCATTCCACCCTGCTAATTGCAATGCTTAGATCTCAATGAGCTCATTATGTTTTGTCGATATTCAGCTCTTTGGCTTGCTCACTTAGTAGAGACCGGGGGGACGCAAATGGGAGCTAAAGATTGAAAATGCCAAGCTCCTAGGGATTTGAGTTAGCGATCATCACTGCTTCATCTCTATGCACAATTTATTCAGCACTCCACCTTCCCTAATAAATTATAGATCCCTCAAAGGGAAGCTTTGCCAAGGGATGGGCAATTGCCTTACTCACGGGGGAGCCCATTCTGTGCGGTATTGAGTATCTTTGACATCTGGTCGTCGCAGGATTGGATCCCTCCTGCTCTTCCCCTCCACCCGTCTCTTCCACCCCTTTTGGGAAGCATTAACCTTTTCAACGTGATGTATGCGAAAGGGCGACAGTCAGCAGTGGCAGTTCCTAATGGATTCTGTTTGTTTGGTTGGTTGTTTGTCTGAACTGCCTGCAATGCTGTCCAGACCTCTTGGAAAAGCAAGCCAGAGTGCAACCAATATTTTAATTAGCAGCAAAAGGCAGAGAGGCTTTTAAAGAAGAACAGTGTTTGAATTCAGAAGTAAGGAGCAGACGAATGTGGGCAGGGGACTTGAGATTCAGTCCAGCTAAAGATGGTAGCACATAGTGCCTTTAAGGAGGAGCTGAATTTTCAATTGCAGGCTGTAGCAGGGAGTGGTGAGATGGTTATGGTGGTCTTTTGGGGCTTTTGGGCTACAAAGGGGTGAATTTGGGCTCGTTACTCTTCTTCCTGGCAGTGCAAAAGGAGCAGAGACTCGTCATATCTGCCTTGCCAAGGACCAAGAAAAAACCCAGTGGAGAGTGCTACTATATGACAAGATCTGAACCTAAGAAATTGAGTTACAGGTGCAACCCTTTACCCACCTCTCCATCCTCAAACAGGATCAGTTCTACTTTCCCCTCTCCTCATGGCTGTTTTCCTAATTCTGTCTTGAGATGGGGGGTGCCGCAGCCTCCCCAGGAGATATTTTTCTACTGCTTCACTTGTCTTATCGCTGGAAAGCTTCTCCCAAAATCTAATCTCAATCTCTTTTATTGTAAATTAAGGCCATTGTTTCTTGTCCAATCACCAGCAGATGCAGAAAAGTTTATTCAGTTCTACAGCAGCCTTTACTTATTTGCACACTCTGTCTCTTCACTATTCTGTGGTCCAAAGCCCACAAATCTTTTCAGTTTTTCCTCCTTGGGCTTTCTGGACTTCTGATCATTCTTTACAAAGCCCTAAAAGTCCCCAGACAATTGAGCTGAAATTAAACCAACTTCAGGAGTGGCAGAGTCCAACTCAGCTTTGTGATTCTGCAGCCAAACGCTGCTTCTCGCAAGAGCTTGGGACGCAGCTGGGAGCTCGTCCATCTGGCTTTGCAGTGACCAGAGATGGCTGCTCAGCAAAGAGGGTCGGTCAGTCTCAGCCCTCTGCATCAGGGCTGACAGCTGCAGCAAACACCTTTTGGCACCCGAGGGTGAACATTCTCTGGTGATTCAATGGGAACAACAGTGTCAGAAGCGGATCTGAGAAGGGGGAGCTGTCTCCAGGCCATGTAGACCTTTGGTGCTGCTGTGTCACCTGAGCTGTGAATCAGGAAGAATTCTCCAGGACGATACTGGAACTTGTGAACAGAGGCAAAGAGGGCTCCTGGAATTATTTCTTGTTAGTAATATGGAGATAGGGATAGGCAACACAAGCAGACAGCAAGATGGCGGCAATAGCAAAATAGGATGTGGCCTCAAAAATGTGAAGGTTTAATAGGAAAAGTCATATAAAAGAATTGGGTTCACAAAAACCAACCAACAACAACAACAACAAAAAAAACCCACGAAAGAAACAGCCTCCTATATCTTTATCCCCTGGGACTGTCATTCAGTCCAGCCTCTCATTTTGGTGCACAGGCGCTGTGCCAGAGTGAGGAGCAGTGCAGCAGGCAAGCCTCACCACTGCAAGGAGAGTTTGCAGGGGAAGTGATTTTTACAGCTGTAAGTGACACTTTGGAAAACGGAGAGATGCAAAGTTGCTGCTTATGTGTCTCATAAATTCCAGAGGTTGCTGGCTGAATTATGGTCACAAGCGTGTTGTTATGAAAGCCCTTTTCTCCAGGGAAAGCAGTGACTCTAAAGCTGGCCCATCAGTTAATGCTGAATCCCCTTGCAAGCACTTGCTTTGAGATGCCCCTCTTATAAATCAAGGGCCACTCCTGCGCTGACTGTACAGTGGTGCACTTCCAGCCACTTCAGCAAAGTTGGCTGCTCTTTCACTGAGAGCTGGTGGCTCTGAAGTTTGGCAATGGTTTATTTCCACCCCATCAGAGAAGTGAGGGGAAGAGACAGGCAAACCTTGGAGAAGGGGAGAGCTGCAAACCTTGCCAGCATCTTTATCCGGCCACAGACCCGCTGCTGCCAGCAGTCCTTCCCCAGGGGACACGATGTAGGAAAACAAAGCCAGCTTGGGTGAGTAGCTTTTTTAGCAAGGGCTTTGTGACAGCAGTCAGAGGAGCGTTATTTGTGGCAGGGACTATATATAACTATATTTGTGTGTGTGTAGATTAAATATATATATGTGTAGTGCCTTATCACTGCATTCCAGCTTGAATTTAGAACACAAAGGCAAAATCAAAGGTTTTAGAAAAAGCTAAATTTATCTGGCAATGGGAATTATAGTAGCAAAGACACAATTAATTGGGGGGATGTGTGGAGATTATAGTAATATTTTATTCCTTCCCTACAAAGACAAAAATAGCATTAGTTCTCTACCTACTAGTAACAGCTCTAATTTTCCTCTTCTCAGTCACCACCACCACTCTGGAGTGACCACCTATAGATGAGGTGTGTCCAGCTGATGTGAAGAGAGCTTTGGCCCAGCTCATGTGTGTCCCTGCTTTGGGTAGGACCCCCCCTACAGCAGACAGCCTTCGCTTCAGCATGGCATTGACGCTTGAGCCTGACTCAGCAGTGTAGGCAGAAATGAGGTCTTGGCATTCATGAGCTGATGCCCCTTCTTTCTCATTTTACTTCATTTAATATTTCAGTGCCACTCAATCCCAAGCAAAGCACCCAAAGATACCTTCATAATCGACTCATCCCTTGAGCTGGACTCTGCCGCCCCAGCCCAGCCTGGTCCTTGCAGAGAGGGCAGGTTCCCTGTCTCTGGTTCAGCCAGGCATAGTTCCCATCTCAAAACCAATCCCCAGATCGTTTTTGTGCTCTGACAGCCCTGGAAATGCACCACTCCCGACAGAGCTTTCTGCTGCCTGCAGCCTACACTACAGTGCTTTATTCTGAATCAATACTTGCAGATACTGGAGATAACTCAGGGAGAGAAATACATTAATGTAGCCAAAGAAACAAAGATAATGATATTTTTCCTTCCTTTTTTTTTCTTTCCTCCCTTCTCCCACAGAATAAAATTTTCTTTTCTTCTCCCTCTGTCCCCCATCCTCATCCCTATGATCTGCACCTGGCAGGGCTCCAGACTCTTGAATTATTTCCCACTTTTCAATAAAGCCTTAAATCTTTTTTAAAAACTGCTTGTTTTAATTGAAAAATTTCAATCAATCAATTTGCCCCTTCTCTACCCTCTCGCCTTCCTCCCCTCCCCCAAACAGACCCATTTGCAGTAAATAATCTGTAGCCAGACTTTCTGCTCTAAAGAAATAAATAATTCTGAATTTGCTGAATCCCGCCTGATCTCCCAGCTTTAAATCACTGCACTTTGTACTGAGCTCAGCCAAAATGTTGAACACACTGAAGCATGACTATTACTTGGAGACTGCAAGTGTTTTTAAAAGTACAACCTCTGAGGCCATGGTCCTTTTTCCTCCCAGGACAGTCTGACAGAGCCAATTCCTGACCGTAAGTTCTCTCTTCCCTGCATTTTGCTCACTACAGATGCAGATGTTGCCTTGTCTTGAAGCAACTTATCAAAGACTGACTGAAAGTGGGAGAAATTCAGTGGGTCTTTGAGGAAATCCTGAAGAAGAGGCAGCTTGACTGAAATCATCTAGTAGCCACTGGACTGAGTCCTTTTTCAGATGGGTGATATGAGGTAGGTTCTAGGAGGTCCTCTGCATCTGCTCAGACACTGGAGACCAAGTGCCAATGTTCCCAAGTGCAAACAGTTGCACATGAACTCAGAAGAGCCTGGGGCATCCCAGCCAGGGGAGGAAGGTCCCCGAATTCATTGCGAGTCTTGCAGTCACTGTTAGCGTTCTGCAATTCTCTTTATCTTTCCTCTATTCAAAAACTTTAAAAAACATTGTATTCAGGTTTTATATCACAAAAGAACACAAGCCTCATATTCCTTAATTCCTCATATTTCTTATTTAGTCATATTTCTTAATGTCGTCTTTTTAGGATTGCTTTTGTCAAAGCTATTGGCTATGCCCTGTCTCAAAATGCAAGCTGCAGCTGAAGAGGGAAAATGCAGCATGCCAACAGACTACTGATGCCTAGTTATGATTTATACAACTCATGAGCTTCCAACAATTTAGAGATGAAAAATGGTTTATCCACACAATGTTATGCACAAAGCCGTGAGTGGAATGTCTAATGGGAACTGTCAGACATGGAAGAATGGGTGTCATCGTGCTTCTGGGCTGAGATGTGAGGCACCAAGAGGATCCCCAAATAGTTCAGCTCAGGATTTTCCAGTCTATTTTGGGGGTTTTAATTAGAATTGGAAAGTATTGTACTGTTCTTGAATTTCCAACCAAACCGAAAACAAAAACTGTTAAGACTTAAGTTTTCATGTTGTTTTCCCTTTTGCATTTGAGAACATTTGTCAGTGATAGGAGAAAATTGTGAGTGCTGGATTTTCACTAGGAAATTGCTTCCCCTCTCCTCATCCCTTTTCAGTATATCAGAGAGAATCAGCTCTGTAATTTTTATTGACTGTGTAAAGAGCTGAGGTCAGCTAATCCACAAGGGCTCCTTCCCAGATTTGGCAAGTGACCAGAATTAAACAATAGCAAAGATCAGAAATGTTAAAATCACAAAAGGAGATTCATCCTAGTGTTTTCCCGATACTCTAAATAAAGATCCATCAGACATTAATGTGAGACCAGTAAATGCAGGCCTAAATTAATACTGGGACAGTTTGATAGAAGCTCTATTGATCAGGTTTTAAGTATATAATTTTTAAAGTATACCAACATATACAGCAATGCTGATGCAATATTTTCACAAATTAAAATATACTGGTGCTCAAATTCACTCTTCCTGGGCTTTTCTTTTTCAGCTGGGATCTTGGTTCTGACCTCTGTCCCTTAGATAACCTCATCAGGAGTCAGCACTGCCAAGATATTAAGTAAACCATTTTCTTTGGTCGTTTTATACTTTAGGGCAGATTTCCATTTACAGGAGGGCCCATTTCCATCGCCCAGTGGTGTAGAGGGACCGCAAGATGGATAAAATGTAACTTACATGGAGCAATGTGGAGATGGCATTAGGATAATGGAGCAGGAGTCAGAGGTGTCCCTACAAAATCGTGCTCATAGTGCTGGTAAATGGAACGTGGATGCAGAGGTAAAAATGGGCAGTGGCCCTGTTGTATTTCCAGCGCTACTTTGGCGGTGTCTGAGACATCTTGCTCCTCTCTGTTTCTGTACTTGCTCTGGACAGCCTGATATTCCTTTCCCTGTCTTTGCGTCTCGAATCCTATGTTGAATTAGGTGCTCCCTTTTCACGGCCACATGTGGTAGCAGCTCTGCAGCTCAGTATTGCATGGAGGTTTTCAGCAGCAGCAGAACGTGTTCAGTTGGGTGGCTCCTTCACTGGTTCTGCTGTGTTGCAGAGGGAGAGTTGGGGTACACAGGCACTCCACCGCGCTCCCCTCTGCTCCCCTTGAGTCTCTGCTGCCCTTCAGGGGCAGCACCCCAGCAGGGTCGGGAGTGCTTGGCTCTGTCCTGGCACTGGCTCCCGTGCGGCACCTCCACCTTCTTGTTTTTTTCTCTTTCTGCCTCGAGTTCCCTCCGTTCCCCATGTCCAGGCGTTAGCTGGGATCTGCCTGTCTCAGTTTAGTTCACGAGAAGGGCAGAAGCAATAGCTGATATTGAAATGAGTTCAGGGGAAATACCGTGTGGTCCTTGCAGCACAGTCCCTCTGGCAGAGATGAAACAGTGCTCTCCAAGATACCCATTCTCCAGCCTCCTTTTTCAGAGGAGCAGGGAAAATTGCAGTCCTTTCATTATGCAGGAACAAGAGCTCACAACTTCCATCTTCGCAATTTCTTCCACCACAATCAAGCATTTCAGGAAAAGGGCCTGAAAGCCTGCAACTGCCTGGTTCCTTCCCTGATAACACACAAGAGGAATAAAAATGAAGGCTCATCATTGCTGTTAAGTTTCATTTCCAAAGGCATCTGTCCCACCAGGGATCAGGAACTGAGGCTGTTGGGGATGGAAATACTCTCCTTGGGGAAAGTCCCTTTGCTATTTCCAGGCTGGCTGTTACAGATTTTAAGGCTGGAGGGTCTGGTTGCATTTCTCTAGATTGACCTGCAGAGTACCATGAGAGGGTGTCATCAGTAATTCCCCCATCGAGCCCGGTTCTTACACTGGAGCTATGAAAAGCCCTGCTCTTGCTGGAAGCAGCGGACTCTCCCCAAAAGCATGCCCACGTGCGCCTTGCAGCCCTGCAAATCCAACAGCCTGAAGCTTTAGTGCTTGCCTGGCCAGCTCCTGCTCTCTCTGAAGTCTGTAGGGTGGACAGGGTAAGTCCTATCCCCTTCCCACACTCCCTTTTAGAAGCTTCCTCCCTTGATAATGATTTTGAAATATGTAACCAGACATACTAGATATTGTGAGGCTTGTTTCCCTGCAGTGACACTCTCGGGGAAGGATGCATCATCAGTGCCCGGACTTGCAGCATGCTAAATGCTGGTGAAAAGCCATAGAATAGCTCCTCTCCCCGCCACTCTCCCCACCTTCCCCCCCCTGCCGCCAAGTCTCTGTATTGCCCCAATCACACTTTGCTTGAAGTGGGCCCCCTAATTAGATGTGATAGGGGCAGCATCTCTTATTTATTAGTGAATAATGTCAGCCCTGTGAAACAAAACAAGTAAGTAACTGGTGAAAACAGCTCTGCTAAAATACAGGACTAGTTCTGATCAGGCTGGGTGTGATATAGCATGGTGGTTTAAAGCCATGTAATGCCATTTTCCATTAGAGCTCTTGTTTGAGTCAGGAAGGGGGTTGATCCGTTGATGGAAGCTGTTAAAAACAGACGAGAAAACCTCATCCATATTTCTCTTGAGATTGTACAAAGCTGACAGGATGCTAGCTGACCACAGTCATCTGGGACTCTCCCACACAAAGTAAACCTCTTTTCATAAATAACAGGATTGTTGTTGTGGTGGACTGAGATTTGCTGTAGAATTCCGTGTTGTCGAACAAAGAGCTGCTTCTGGTTTTTAATTTGAGCTATTAAAAAGATTCATCTTTCTCTTTGTGTCTCATCTTCCTTCCCCTCTTTCTCCCTCCTCTATTTTTTTTTCTTCCCCTCTCTCTGTCTTTAAGATAACTTAAAGCTGCTTGTCTGAAACAAAAGACTTGCGTGGGTCTGGTCAGTGGTGCCTCTGGATTGAATGGTCATGATTTCAAATCCTGTTTAGGACTAAACTTGGATGAATTCCATCAGCTAATAACCCAGCGCAGTGTTTCAAATTGATGGAGGTGCCGTCCTCTAGATGAGACATAAAAACAGAGATCCAATCTGCTTGGCAGAGACCCCACAGGACTTATCAAAGATGAGTGGGGGCTGCTAACTGTTTTGCCCTTGTCAAATCCTTACCACCAACACCGCTTCTCTTCCCGTTCCAAAGCAATGACACTGGACCTTATGAAAATGAGATGGTGAACTTCAAGCAGCCATCCTTTTTCTAATTATTTAAAGCAGTTTGCAGTGTCTGGCAAAAGGGGGAAAGAGAAATAATCCACTCACTTGAAAGTGGAATGACCCTGAATTTCAAAATCAAAACAAAAGCGAGCGAATGGTGCCACCATGCTCTGCAGCAGTGACATTATTAAATGATCAGTGAGCTATTAAAGCAGCAACATTTAGTACCTCCCCTAATGACTTGTACTGCTAACTGGTTTCCAAATTGAGATTTTTATTGCCTCCATGCACAGACAGAACAAGGCTGTGTCTGTGCTTCTAGAGGCTCCAGCTTAAGCAGGCTGTTCACAACAGGATCGATGAATCTTCTCGGTTAAAAACTAGTAATTGCTTACGAGATTCCCCACTCCTCTGATCTCTTTTCTTACTGGGGCTGGAAGCTTTGAGGTGTGAGGCATGGTAGGGAGCATAAATACGGGGGATTTTGCAGAGAGCCAACACGATTCTTGAACTTCCTAACATCTGTGAAATTTGGCAGAGCTGTGCATAAACAGACTGTCCTGAAACGTCCCCAAAACTGCTGATGCCATTCAAAGAGTGAATGCTAAGAGAACGGCATTTGCAGGAGGGGCCTTGGGCATGCTGGTTTCCACTTCCAGGTGGAAATATGGAGCATGGAGGAATACGTCTATGGAGGAGGAAGGGAGAGGAAAGGGAATTGCAGGTGCTAGCGAAGGTGAAGATTCACCCAGATGTTTCCACTGTGACCCTCCCAAATGGATTTCTACTGTCTCCATACAAGCTGAGCTCCTGGATGGGAATAGCTGGGAAATGGCCTTCTATCAAGTGCAGTTCAGTCTAGGTAGGGAGCTCCTGCGCGCAAAAGCACAGCATGTGTGATTGCAGGAAGGAAGTTGGTTAAAAAAACAAACAAACCAACCAACCACCCGGCAAACATGGGTTCTGGCTGTAGCTGCAGTTATTTATGTGCTCGATACACTGTAGGCTGAAGTGGAGTCTGGGTCTTCTGTGCACCTGAAATAAATGCAAATGCTATTGCCTTGATTTGTTTTTCCCCATCGGTTCTGCACACGTGTGCCGCCTGCACTTGCTGAGTGAGTCAGGCCATTTCTCGCACAGGCTAGGCAGTCACGGGGAGAGGCTGTTACTGCTGTTTCTGGTTTTATGTATCAGGTGCCTGATTTCCATGACAGAAACCGCTCATCCTTTGCAGAGGCGGCAGGCAGAGCAGAGGGGGTAGGACAGTTTGAAAAACTAGTATTAGACCATGCACATTTTTTATCCCATGCTGATTTGAGTCTCTTTCCATCAATGCTGACTGCAAGTTGTTCCCATTTTGTGACTTTTCAGTGGCTGCGTGTGGCACAGGTTTGCATTTCCAATGTCTTCACAGTGTCTGTCTACCTGTGTGTCCATGCTCTGCAAAATGCCCTTACCTTTCCTGATAATCTTAGCAAACAGGAGGTCTGTATGCACTGCAAAACATGGTAAGAACTGTAGAAAAATGGGGTGAAGTGGCCTTAGAGGCCCTTCTATACCTCATTTTCCAAACTTCATGCAGGACCAGTTAGACCTAAACCATTCATGTCTGCTGTGGGTTTAACCTGTTCTTGAAGACCTCTGGTCCGGAGATTTCCAGATGTGCTAAGGCAGGTTATTCCAGGGGTTAACTGTCCTTACCTTTAGAAAGCTGTTCCTAAGACCTAAGTTCAGCATTAGAACTGGATTCCTCAAGGTCAGGGTTAAGACGGAATTGTAAGGCACCACGTAGGAGCTCATATAGCCACTTCCCCAGCAGCACCCACTCTCATCTAAGGGCTTCCTCCCCCAGGACAGCAGGTCAGGTGTTTCTTACTGTGCAAACACAAGCAATGTAGAGAAACAAAGAAAAGGGCAGCAGGGCCATTTCAGGCAGAGGAGCCTTCTGAGATTGGCACTGACAAAATGTCCTAGAGACTTTACTGAGTCCAATTACCACTTTATGTCTTTAAAGTGCCGAGTAAATGAAAGAAACTGCAAGATCAAGCCATGTTAGTCTCCTCAATCCCTTAAATGTTTGACAGCCCTCTCCCCTTCTTTCTCTCTTTCTCAGACTACTTTGAACTCTTAACCTTTGCCGCTGCTTTGAGTTCATGTCTGCAGAAACCAAACTACCCCCAGCCATCCCCAAATTCCAGTAACAATCACAAAACACTTTCAAAGCAATGCTGCCCTCCCTCAAATTGGTAAACTTTAAGCTGTCTCCAACTTTCCAAACTTTCATGCACGTACGATTAGTCTCGTCCGTCAGCGCTGGCAGGCTGCAGGGGAGCTTACTGGGTACTGCAGCAGCCGTCAAACAGCCGGTGCTGTTTCACACAACCAACTATCCCTGTCCACGCAGACAACAGCCGTGAACACCAGCTGTTCAGGCTGTGCTGTACTGTTGGGCAGAAGAATATAGATACCCACAGCACATATGGTATTAAGGATCTCAGTGAGCATATCAGCATAGAGCCCAAACCAGAAGGGGTAGAGCCATGCAGCCATCCCCAGGCACAGCAGTGGGAACTGGAAAAGTGGGACCAGATCACTGGAGAGAAAAGCAGTGTCAGGAGTCATCCTTAGCCGCTAGAACGGGACATGACGACAGCGCTAGCGGAGCTGGTAGCTGGCTTTTTGCAGAACTAAAGCTAAAGACGGAGTCACATCAGTTCGACCTCCCCTTTAAATAAATAAATAAATGATAAACAGAGATCTCACAGTGGTGCCTGAACCTGATGTCTCATGCTCACTTGTTTTGATGTGTCTAATGTAAGTGGGCGGGTAATAAAAGCTTCATTTAGAAGCTAGTGTCTCCACAGGCGCTGCTGGAAGCCCCTGGGACAGTGCACTTCTGGAATTTTCCTCTAATGGAAACATCAGCCGATAACTATTGATAAAGCAGAACACACACGCAAAACAACCCAGCAACGGTTTATTTTCCTGGACTGCTGGGTGTCACACACAGAGGTGTATTTAGATTTCCCCAGGTTACGTACCCACCTCAGCTACTGCATCAGCTCTCCTGAAACAGCTGGTACGATGACCATTTGGGGCAGTGCCCTAGAGAAGTGTATGCTTATTGTAGCGTGGGTAGGCAGCGGTTCAAAATAGGTAAATAAAGGAGTCCTCATCCCCTGTAATACCGCTGTGGATAATGGAATCGACTGCATTTCTCCCAGTTGGACATCCCCCAGTAGATGATAAGCAGGCACTGTTCTGTGACAGGCAGACCTGGTGCTGACATTCCACACAAGTAGATTGACCCCCTAGACATGCTGTCTAGGATATCATTTTTCAATGCATTCACAGGTTATCCAGCTTCTTTTTAGGTAACTGAGTCTTCAGGAAGGTCTGGTTCCTGTGCCTGCAAGGTCTCTGTGGCAGCTCTGATGTGCAGCACCTGCCTAGCGTTGGGCTCAGGGTTAGCTGAAGGAGGAATCCTGGCTAGTGAGGAGAGAAGAGCCCCCGGAGTTACTGCTGACCTCCTTAAGGTAATCTACTGTCCTTCCAGTTCAGTGCTGAAATCACCATTTCAGGTCCAAATACAATGGAATTAAGGAACAGTACAATCTCCCAGGACAGTGTGGGGGTCAGTGCTAAAGCTTTGGAGGACCACAGCTTTGATCCCAACCTTGAGTTTGTACTCTGGTCCATGGCTGGTTCATGCCATGACATTGCTGACCTCGTTTCCTGGATACAAGCATAGAAATACTGCCTGTATCCAAGCATTTTTAGGTAATTATTTTCCCTGAACATGGGAATTGGAAGGCCCCTTTTGTCTAGTGTATTACTTCATGACCACCTCAGGGACCTGCAACCAGGCTTGGGGGGAAAGGGAGATTGTTTTCTCCTGTCTGTGTTTTTATGCAGCATCTGCCTGTGAAAACAAGAAGCAAACAAGATGACCCCCACTTTATCTGCTTGCATAAGTCATTTTGCCTGAAGCCTGAGCACTGTAGGATGGTTAATGTAAAACTTGCTCATGCATCAAATAGCAGTAATTTACCTTTAGACTCTGCTTTTTTTTTTTTTTTTTTAATTATTTCAAAAAGTGTTCCTTAATTAAAAACTCACAGATATGAAGCTTGGAAGAAACGTGGCCAGGACGTTCTTGGATTACTACAGGCTGAACTCCTTGGTGGAGAGACCGCTAGTACCTACTCCTAAAACTCGGTAGGTCAGAAAGCAATTTCTCTTGCTTTAGCAGGGAGGGCTGCTTTTTTAATACCTTTCATGACTAAACTTCAGTGCTACTGCATTATGGCTTTATAATAAGCATGCTAGTCTAACTGTGCTTATTTTATTGAAATTCCATTCGGAAATAAAGCATTTATGATCAGGAAAGATACCTGGTTTATGTCTGAAAAAATATTCAGAGGATTTTGGAGATATCGATATCTTTCCTGAATTCTGTCTGCTGTACACCAATCTCACACCAGTATCTTTAATGGACTTACCCTTCATTTATCTCCTGAGAGTGAGAGGAGAATCAGACCCACTTTATTATGAAAAATTTTAATTCTGGAAGTGAAAACTTTTTCAGTGCTTCAGGAAATTACTGCCAACCCTGTGCTAAAGGCAGGGTTCATCTCCCCTTGGACCTGTCAGTGCTGGCATCCAGATGGCAGGTTCCTTCTGCCAGTCCAATTGGGACCCTTTACCTGGGGATCCCCTCTCACCGTAAGTCCTTACTCCAGCTTTACAACCAGTTCAGTGGATGTTTGTCCAAAAGGAAGTCTTTTTGGACATGAAGTAAGGCACGGGTGAGCAATGCACAAAGGTGTGGAAGACAGAGGGTTTGAAATGCCCAAGCTTGAATCCCTGCAGTGCAGCTTGTGTGAGGAGCAGGGCAGATACCACTGAACCGTTTGCTGAGAACCGTCATTGCACGAACAGGCAAAGCTGCTTAATAACATGAGGAGCGGAGCAGAGCAGGAACCAGAGCTCCTGTTCCATGGCAGGCACCATATTCAGAATTTGCCTCTGTTCTGAGAAAACAGCAATAGTGCCTCCAAACTCAAAATTTCCAATGAAATGCATTTGGGCCAATTGGAATGTTTCATTTGGGTTTCAACTCTTAATATCACAACCAAATATAATTTATATTTTGCAGTGGAAAAGCCAATTCCAAATTGGCAAGGGAGGCAGCTGAGCCTTGAAATTCACTCCCTTCTTCTCCCCACCTTTCCCCCCCCCCACTTAAGAAAGTACCAGTGGGAACAGTTGCTTGTTTGCAAAGGAACACTTTCCTACTGAAGATTTTGTAGTGATGTTTAAGATGGATGTAACAAATATCAGCCCAGACTGTAGAGCAACTGCTGGAGTTCCTTCTGCAGCCTTTAAAAATCCTCTCAGTGCAGCCATTCTGGCAGTTCCCTGTATATGTGGTCAGAGCCAGCCTGACTGCGTTAGGTGTTTGAATGCCCTGCTTTGAGTCCATCTCCCTTTCTCTGTTCGTGATCTTGCCACAACAGTTTAGGCTGGCTCAAGGAGGATTGTCAGCGCTGCAGTTCTGAATGCTCTTATCTGCAGAGACCTGCAGGGTTAGCAGAGAAACGCATCCAGCATCTTCCACTCCTCCGGAAAATGAATGTATCATTTCTCTCAGACTCCCAGGGGCCACAGCCTCCAAGGCTAAAAACCCACAACTATTACTGAACCTAATTACCACCTGACAGCGAAGTGCTTTTCCATAGCATCATTCAGTTACCTCATCAAAAGGAATGTTTGGTTGCTTTCTTCATTTTAAACTAAAGAACCACTGACAGTGGTAACTGAAGCATTTTAATCTCATCAAATATCCATGTCCATCTCTATAGAGACAGCCATGCCAGCAGGGAAAGATACACATCTGTAATCGGGTTGCACAGAGCAAATTTTTCGCATTCCCCCACCAGAGTCTAATGGGGTGAGGGATCTTTTGTCTGGGGAGTGCTACCTCGCAGTGAAATCCTAAATATTATAAATGCCAAAGCCAACAGATGTTTAAGGAATAGATTTTTAAAGATTCATGTTGTTAATTTCCCAATAACTTTCAAATGCCGGCTTTTCCCTGTAAGTAGACAAATGCCTTTTCTTTGCATCCTGGGCTTTGTCACCTGACATTTGATCAGACCCTGTCTATATATATATAAAACGTGCATCAGCGAAATGAAACTGTTCTTTGAAGCTGTCATGTTAACTGCAAACCTGCCCAAAAGAAAATCTTGCAAACTGCTGGGAAACAGGAGGGAGATGGCTGTGGCTTTAAATATGCCTTGGCTAGGCAGTGGCTCTAGGAAAGGATTGGAATATGTAAAATGATACTAAATATCTGTGTAATCAGGACTAATTATATGGCATGGTTATTAGCTTGAAACAGGACATGTTGTGCCCACAGTTTATGAAAATATATTAAAACATTACCAGATTCCACATACTCATTGAAAGAAAGCTGCAGAGTTAATAAATGTGTAAGGGACAACTAATTGGCTGCTTTGTCCCAGTCTACTACGGGCAGAACAATTTCTGTCTGAGGGAATTAGTGCAGCCAAAATGTGTTATAACGATAGCCCTGGAAATAGCAACAACCTGCAACACTTCCAGAGAGCATCTGACTGAAAGATCTTAGAGGCAGCAATGTTTATGTTGGTGTCACCACGTTGCAGAGAAGGACATTGAGGCACAGAGAGGGAGAGGCAGTCCTGAGAGTCAGAAATGTCGCTGGTACCCAAATGCAGCGCCTTTCAAGAGCTTAGTCCACACAGTCAGGCTGTCTGACAACAGGCACCCTAGAGCACAGGCAATGGGGGCAGTTCAGTGGGAACTGAATTAGGATCATCTGGAGCAAGAGGCAACAGCTCTGCTTACAGACCCAGGACTGAGGCCGGGGCTAGGGTACCCTCTGCTATCCCTTATACTTGTGCAGCTTATATCAAGAGGTAAAGAGAAATACCTATATCTGTATAAGGTGCTAACATGTGCCCGTAAGTGAATCCAACTGGTCGGCTGGACCTGTGGTTAAATTCCACCTGCCCTTGCCTACAGAAGCCCCTGGGACGAGTGACACCTGTAAATGGGGCCTTCAGGTCCTCACTGTGGAACTGTGCCCACCACCCTCCCAGGAGTCAGGCTCCAATGACTTCCCAAGAGGCCACCATGAAAGTAAAGTTAGTGCTGGAGCCCTCAAGTATTTGCTGAGCCTGCCAGTGGGGCAGCAGCAAGGGTGCTGTGTTTTGTCCCTGAGTGGTTGGTTGCTAGAAATTAATGTTGATCCCATCATTGTGGTGGTGGTGGTCTCTGAAGGCTTGGGGTGAGCCTTGGTTG
>NW_009259191.1:1344187-1380107 GCF_000687185.1 Egretta garzetta
TTGGGCATTCCGGCTCCCTCCCAACATGTCCTCACCAGTGAGAGGAGGTGTTCACAGTTGCAGGCCATAGACATCAAGCTTAGAAACTTCTGCTCCCTCTATAACCAAAGGAACCTCTGGGCAAATCTCAAGTCCCTAAGTAGCTCAGATCCTTGAAAAGAACTCTAGACTGTGCACTGATTCTCTAGAGAGGCCAGACTTGAAAATTAAATGCTTAAAGGTTTTTTTTTAGAACCGTCTTTACTTCTTAGACAGTTCTTTCTTTCTCTCTTCCCTGTCCAGCACGGTTATTCTCCCATGCCCCCTCCCTCCCACCACAGCTCACCCAGTCCCTCCCAGGACCCTTCAGCCCCTTCCCTCTGGCTGAGCTCCCTCCAACCTCCCCCCAGCTCCCCTGAGAGCTCAGCCCAGTGGCTGTGCAGGGTTTTCCACAGCCTGCAAGGCAAGGTCAGGACTTGTTTCAAAACGTAACCCCAATGTGTCCTGCGGTCCTCATCACGGGAAGACCCTGTGATCCCAACAAACGCCCAGTTCAGAAAGATAATGTCTGTTGTTATCAGCATGCTAAGCAATTATTTTCCTGAAGGTGATGTGTCTGCGGCAAGCTAGGAAAGCATCAATGACTCAGCCGGGGAGGGCAGGAAGGTTAGAATATTTTCCTATGTGAGCTAATGAATTAAAAGCCTTGCTGAAAATGCGAGACATCTTCCAGAATGACAAGCTGGTAGGCCTATGAATTTCTAACAGAGTAAGAGAGACCTCTGTGCTGCCTACAGAAGCTGCTGGAGAAGAGAGCGCTGCCACTTAGACGTGCTTCAGAGAGGCTCAGGGAAGTCCATCCTGGACACAAAGATGTCTCTCTAAGGTTGGGTTAAGTGGGCATAGAGCAGGAGAGCACAGTGCAGAAAGGGGCTGTCAGGTGGTGATGAAGGTTCATGCCCTTCCTCTCCTCTTGTTACTGTCCTTTTTTAAGCTGCTCAGTGGCCAGCAAATTCTGCTCCCATTGCACTCACTGGAAAGCATTTGAGTGGGGCTCCCTTTGATGCCACCAGTGGCACCGGGAGCTCTTCCTCTTAGCGAGTCTCTGTCCCGCGCTCACCTCTTCCCACTTGTGGCAGAGTAAAGGTTAAGATCACTGGGGTTGAAAGTGAGAAATGTCCTCCATTGAAATCTTTGGTAAAAGGTGAAGAATTTGTAAGAGGTTAAGAGAAAGCAGAGTACAGCTGTTGCAGAGAATGGTTAAGGTAGGAAAACAGAATTTTTGCTGAAAAATCTTCAAATGCCTTGCACTGCTTTAAGTCCACCCCTTTGCCCATATCAGCGTTGCTCTGTTCTTTCACTCTGGCTCATTGCACAGCAGAGCCCCGCTCAGGCACAGTGTCAGCGGAGGGGCTGTTGCCTCTTTAAACCACTGTCATTTTTTCTCTGAGAGCCATGTTCCATGTTTTGCATTTTCTGGACACACTGGGGTTCAAATTATGGAAGCTCTGGCTGAGGTTAGGGGAGCTGGGCATAACGTGGGTACTCTGAAAAATCCCACCTGGGCCTCACGAGTGGAGCACTCTGCAACTCATATCTGCACCACATTTTCCTGTAGGTAAAATGCAGGCTCTCTGCTCACAGGAGTGTTGGAAGAGAAATTCCTTCCTGTGTGGGAAGCTCACAGTTGCTGCACTGATCCACAAGAGAGAAGTCCAGGAGAAGGTGAACATTTCTGCCTAAGAACAGGGATTTGATGGCATGCAGCAAATAATGCCTGGGGGCACACACTGGAAAAAAAAAACAAAACAACAGACCAAAATATTCATTGGCCCCTTCCTTAATTGCCGTCTGTTCACCATGGTCTGAAGCAGTCTTGTTGAAGAAAAAGTAGGCTGTGATGAGGTAATTAAAGACCACATCAGAAGGCATATCTGCCAGGAGGTTGAATTAAAATTGCTCTGACAACCTTTATTCTGGCAATTCCTCCTTTTGCTGCTTGACTTTGCAGCCTTAATGATGATGTATGAGTTCACAGCTGCATATCCAACAGGCTGGATTGGCCCATGGGACTGTCCCGTCATCCTCCGAAGCGATGGGCACTGTCACCTGTACCACGCTGGGTAGAGCTGGGGAATGCCTTCCTGGGCACAGGTCCGATCAGAGGCACTTCTGCCAGGACAACTCAGCCTTTCAAGTTTTGAGCCCCATCTTGATGCTAAAGAGCTGTGTCCAGAGGTTGTGTGGTCTTACAGGCTCAGACTGACACCACCCTAGGGGTTTGCTGCTTTCTGGCACTTGCTGTGTGGGGGTCCTTCTGTCCCACTGGGTCTGGAATGCTCTTCCCAGTCCACTTCTAACTGTGTTTCAGAAAAACTTCTCTCTACACTTTTAAGCTCTGCCTTCAGGATTTTTGAGGTTTCACCTACACCTGGTAGTGCTTTCTTTGACCTGGCCATGACTGACATGAGAGCTGGGAGTGAAGCGAGAGGGGAGTGAAGCCACGTGTCTGCTTTACATACACGGCTGCTTCTTGTCATTCTCTAGGGGCTCTCTTTGCTGCCATCCCCAGCTCACTTCTCCCAAACTTAAATCACTGTCTTGTCATCTTTTCCCCCACCATTTTCAGTGGCTAAGAGGAGAGCAGAGTCTAATAAACAGAAAAAATGTTCTAGACCAGATTTGATGTCAGTGCAGCAGAGATCTGAAACACCCCACAGCTTCCAGGGCACAGTAGCATCGCAGTGCTGTGAAAGTGGGAGAAAGGAAAATTGGGCATCTTTTCTTTTTTTCTCAGGACTTCTCACACATGGAAGGAGATGTTGCTGGCCATCTTTGAGCCATTCATTCCTTGGGCTCTGGTGACAGAGCATAGGCATGTGTTAGTATAGGTAAGCCCAGTATAGGGTAGCCCAGATAGCAAACTGGTTTGAATGAAACGTCTGTGTGGGCCAAACAGACTACACATTCTCCAACACGTGGGCAAAGAGGCAGCTCAGGTTTCAGCTGCACATTTCAGCCATGCTGAGAAGCTACCACTGCTATGAAGAGCAAATTCAGTATCTCCTCTTTTTTTTTTTTTTTTTTTAATTATTGCAAAATAAAACTGACTTGGGTCTTCAAGGAGATGTTCCCCAAAGCAATCCTGAAGACCTCTGTGGCTCTGGCCATTCCCCTTGCCCACAAAGGATCCATTCAGGCTCTTCACCTTCCCAGGCTACTTGTAACACCAGCAGCTTGCCCTACTACACCCCTGAGGGAGAGAAGGGACTCCCAGAAAGTGCCAAGGCACCAAAACACTGCCAGTATCATAAACACTACTGTCAGTGCCTCTTGAACTGTGCAGACACAGCAAAGTAAATGGTTTGCTCCCCTTCCTCCAGTGCTGCTCCAGAGAAAAGTCAGCAAAATCACTTACGATTTATAGAGAAAGGAGGAAATGAAATGAGGGCAGGAAAAAAAAAAAGTCAGCTGCGAAACTCTCCATCGCTGTCCTGGCTCCCTTGGAGGGAGGATTGCAGCCTGTCTCAGGGATTTCACTAGGACCTGGTCCATGGGCGCCCTATAGCTGTGTTGCTTTTTTAGGGACAAGTGGGACCAGACTGTATTGGGAAGTATTCCTTATGTTACTGGCAGGGATAGCCAGGGCTGCACTGGTGCACGATGCTACCAGCTAGCACAGAAACGCTCCCTGCACGTTCAAACAGTGCAAAGCTCGTATGAATGTCTAAAAAAAGACCCTTGCTTTATCCTCTCATGTCAGCCGGTGCTCCTTTAAAAGGGAAATTAAAAAAAAAAAACAAACTGCTGAGGAGTCAAACAACTTCAATCTGATTTCCAGGGCTGTAAACTGTATTAGTAATGGGAGCACTACTATGGTTTAAAGGCAAATTATATGTCTTGCCTCAAAAATTAATTTTTGTTTTTTCTCCCTTCTCTATTGGTAATTATAATCTGTCAGCTCACTCCCACACATGTCTGCACGTTTTATGCAACTCTTGATACATGTAGCTGTTGTTAAAGAAAACCTTTCAGGTTTTAAATGGTGACACATTTGCGTGGGTTCAATGAAAAGGATCCATTTGCAGAGTTTGGGGAGATTTGCAGTGCTTGGCCGGCTCCCAGCAGAGGGCTCACCAAAATACTACATTACAACAATTACCTTGTCAAGCACTTGGGAACCAGAGTGCTGGCTGGAAGGATTTTACCCTGGCTTTAAGCACGCACACACTAAAGCCCATGCAAACAGCCAAAAATACCTCCAGCCTGGTCTTGCTTTCAGGCACTGCCTGAACAGAGGGTGTGTAAAAACACTTCAGGACTAGCCCAGGGAGCCGGTGTGCCTGACAGGTGGCCCAGCAGGAGAAAATAATCTGCATTACTGTACGAAATAGATTGGGTCCATGTTAACAATCCCTTTCAAAATGAAGGTGCTGTCAGCTGATTTAATTTAATTTACTCTACCTTAATTTACTTTTGGAAATGAGCTAAGTGAATAAATTGAATTATGGCTACTTTAACTCTGGAGGAGCATACCCACATAGGAGCTTACCGTGGTTTCACTAATCAGCTTTGCATTTACACCCTAAATGTATTTGGATTAGCTCTCACAGGCATCCTCATATAGATATGCCTGGAGATACCCACCTGCTTTCCTTTTCTGTCTTTGGGCTTGTTGCTCTGAGGAAGCCAGGGCTCGGTAAGCAGATTTACAGCATCTGTGTTATTTCATGCCTCACCACTGTCTGGACTTTCCCTGTATTTCTAAAGAGCAGGACAGAGCACTCTGCTCTGAAAGCAGAGGCAGCTGCTACGCGTAGGGTGAGTCGACACGGGTAACGTCTGATGTACGTAGCATGTTAATCCCAGTATCATATCACTAACTTGAACAAACTCAAGAGGCTGTAATTTTCTGCTACATCTCATCAGGTAAGCGCAACCCGTTATTCTCCTGCTGCTCCTTAGGAAATAGGAGGACAGGAGACAAGACAAAACCTATTCCCATCCTCTCTGCAGCTTCCTGCTCCAGGGTTGGTAAAAATACACAGCGATGGCTGGGTCTGAGCCACGGGCATTGCTTGTAGTTGTGGCTACTTCTCCTTCTCTCATGTGATAGTGTGGCTCCAGTTAGGAGCTAATTATCCCTGCTTCCATGCACTGTCTCCTCGGTGAAGCAGGTCTGCCTTGCTGCCATGAGCTGGGGAAGGAGCGCAGGAACCCAGGGGTGGACAACAAGCAGCAGGATCCCTTCTGTGGCAGAGGGGGAGACATCTGCAAGCTCTCCTGGGGAGCACGCTCTAACGTGATGCCTTCTCTATTAAGCAGCATTGGCCAGCCCCTCCGTTCAGAAATGTGGGGCCGCAGGGTATGGACCTGATGAGATTTCCAAATGCTGGTGCTGGGGTTCTCCACGCACCACGTTAGCAGGGTTTGTATGGCACAGAAATAATAATCTGCTGTAATACGTGGGTGGTCATCTGGCAAGTGTGGATTTGTGCTTGCTTTCTGGAAATAGGCACCGGTGACCGCTTGAAAAAAAAAATCAAGCCTGTGGTAATGGCTGAGGATTTCTGACCTTTGCTCTAACATTTCAAATTTGTTTTTATTGCTTCTAATTGGCCTTGCTTTGGAGCACGCACATTATCTAACTGTCGGGGCACTGGCTGTCATTATCTGCTGGACCATTTGATTTGTGTTTTTTATGTTTGAAACTTGTCAAACATTCCCAGAAAATACTGCACTCCCCTTGCAGTGTCAAATATGAGCCCGGTTAATTGTGCATCCCTGAGAGTGAAGCATTTGAAGTAATCAGGCATTGATTGTTTAGCTGCGATGGACGTAGTGGAAACAGCTCTCCTCCGTATGGAGGGGAAAGTGGCAAAATTAGATCAGTAGCTACACGACAGCAGCCAGATTTCTTGGTTTCAGGGATCAGAGGTTAGCCATTTTCCAGCCTTTATGATTCATTTTCAATCCCACTCACGTGGCTTGGATAACTTCGTTTTCACCTCCCTTTGCAATTTAAACACAAATTCCCTTCTATTTTGGCACCCTTTAATACACCAGCTGCAAAGTCACTAATTCAAATCTATTGCTCCCCACCTCAACTTGCTTCACTGGGTGGAAACAGAAGTCAAGAAACGTGTGCGTGAAAGCTCAAAATGCCACAGGGGTGCAAGCGTGCCTATGGCGGTGGCTTTGTAAAGCTCAGCTCATCTAAAACATTAGCCCGGTTTGTAGGTCTGCCGATTCATTTTAAGACCTTTAAGGTTTCTTAACAATTAGAAATCCAGATACAGTTGGTTTGATGTGAACATGTACACTACATTTGGAGTAGATGTATATAGGGCTTGTCTTCCTGCAGGTGGGCTGAGAGATACAGGGAGCAACAGGAATCCCCCACTTTGAGGAATGTAAAAAAGAGCATCTCTGGAAACACCAAGATGTTAGACTTCAACGTGAATTATGCATCTGCTGTATTTAGATAGAAGCAATTTTGCTGTTGAAATCAGAGGTTGGCATTTTTTTCCCATGGGGTTCTGTAACTCAAAATTATGTTGAGATCAAGCATGTAGTGGGGTTTTTTTAGCTGTAAAGGTGAATGTATTCAGATTATTCAAGTGGTGATTTTTTGGATGTACAATTAGTTGACTGAGAGATGTGGTATAAATTTGGTATTGTAATTGCTATGCCTCTGAGATTTCAATTTGCAAAACAGTTTGCATGGCTGCAAGATTAACTGTTGTATGTGCGATGAGCACGCAGCAGAGTTGTGATTTGATCGTGACTGTCTGTCAATTGACTGTATGTCCAAAAAAATCACTTGGTCACAAGTACTTGATGTGAACAGAGTCATTGATACTCAACAATGCTTCAGTTCAGTGGATGCCTGGATGGCTGCTAAAAAAAGGCCAGCATCTAAAAATCCCACCTGTAAGTGCTGTTGGTTAGACAGGATTTCCTTTTTCTGTGTTACCCAAAACATGACAAAGGAAGGAGTTTTAAGACCCATTTTTATCGGCTTTGCATGTTTCACATTGTGTTGTTTCCCTCGCTTGCAGAGGCGAGAACAGGAACAGTGTTCCGCAGCACAGCTCTGGCGGGATGGGAGGAGTGGGCGCAGAGACGTGGGTGTCTGTAGGGGAGAGCCAGCCTCAGCGTGGCCGGGAGCCGAGCCCTGCCTGTCCCAGCGCTGCCCCTGCCCCTGGGAGCAGGCAGGCAGAGGCTGGCGGGGTTAAACACGGGCAGTGCTGACGCAGCCCCGGGGCAGGGGATGGGTTGACTTGGCTGGCTTCCCTATGCTTTCCCTGATTCTCCTTTTGGTCCACAGCTGCTGCTGTGTTTGGGTCTCCAGCACTGTCTAGGAACATGTCAATGTAATTATACACAGAACCAGAGAAACCGCTTGTTCTCACTTCAGTGTGCCTTTCGGGTCTCCCTCCTAGGGTCATAATTTACTTATTTTTGTCTCAGTGTTTATCTCTTCAAAATACCACTGTGCCTTAGGTTGGTGATTGAACTGTGGAGAGGCAGTAGATGCTGAACTGGTGGCAGCTGTGACGGCAGGGAGGAGGGGAGGGCTGGTGGAGGTAAAGCCCTCTAAGCCCTGCGTCCTATTGGCCCCTACATTATTTAAATTATTTTAAAATGTATTTTAAAAACTCCTTCTTCAAATAAAAGCAGAAGCACTGACACAGAGACCCCTGTGTGGTGAGGAAGGCAGGCTTCCCTGCATCGCTATGGCAGGCAGGTTTAGAGGAGCCCAGTTCCTCAGGGGTGAGTCAGGGTGGAGGGATCAAGAAACCTGGGGTCCCATCTCAGCTCTTTTCCTTTCAGTTCTCCCCAGCTCTGCCGCATGGCCTTCAGTAGGTCACTTCACTTTTGGTGACATGGCTATGTGAACGGATAGAATCATAGAATCGTCTAGGTTGGAAAAGACCTTTAAGATCATCAAGTCCAACCGTTAACCTAACCCTGCCACCCCATCACTAAACCATGTCCCTAAGCACCTCATCTATGTCCTCCCCTTCCTAGGTTTGTGTCTCAGTGTGAACTGGTGCAGCACCAACACCAGCTTGGCTTGGGTCTCCAGCTGCTGTAGAGAATACAGATAAATGATATTAGAGGGAGCAGACTGAGTGCTTGGAGTAGATCAGATGTAAGCAGAGGACCCTCTCCATTTGTGTCCTGCCATAGCAATGAGGGGTGAATGAACAAAATTGTCAGGGCGTGATGGGTACTGGGGGGGAGCACAAGCAGTCTGAGTGGGCACCCCAAAGACTCATCGGAGCCCCTTGGCTGGTGTGAGCAAGGCTGAGAGCATGGTTTGATTTCCTTCCTCAGGATGGGAACAGATAGTCAGGTTTCACTGCTTTTACAAAGCAGAAGCTATCAAAAGGTGTATCTGCTCCTACAGCTGCAGCACAGCCAGCTTGGCGAGGGGAGGGAATTCACACTCTGCCAAGATAAGCAGCGCCACAGGGCTGGAGCTTGGTACGCGCAGGGGATGATGGCTGGCTGCTCCGAGCTGGTGCTGCTCGGGGTGGGTGCGGAGGGACCCTGCTCCCCGCTGGTGGTCCGCAGGCAGGGTTGTAGGGCTGTAGAGCTGGTTCCTCTGGCTCCTGGTCCCAGGGTTTGGCTCAGAGGCACCTTTGTAGTTCCAGCGTGACCTGCCCATGCTGGCAGGGGGCTGTGAGGCGAAGCTCCCCGCTCTGGGATGGCCCGGTGCTGGCCAAGCCTCCCTGAGCAAGGGATGGTGCTGCAGGACCCGCACCCCTTGTCATTCTGCCTCTCATCTGGGCACAAGGGTGTGAGTTTTGCCACTTTTTTTCCAGGCCTGGCTGTGCCCAGCAGCTGGGCAGACCAGGGCTGGGCTCTCTGGTCGCTTGTGCCCGTCCTGCTGCGAACCACAAGCGTCAAGACCCAGAGAGAGGAGAGGTGGCAAGAGCACTGGGCTGTGAGATGTAGGATTTTAATTAAGGCCTCTAAAGCAAAGAAGCTATATAAGTAAATAGAACAGAAATGTTACAGAATTATCTGATAATAAAGGATAGAGATTTACTTTTCCTTAAAGCAGCAAACATTCATCTTCCACCCCGTAAACACACACCCAGCAGCACTTTGTCTGGGAAACAATTAGTGAGACTTACTGGGAACCAAAGCCTTACAAAGCGGGTCTGCTCCCCTGGACAAGCTGCGGGAAGCCGAGGAGCTGTTTCTGCAGTGCTGAGTTGTGATGAGCTCAGTTCTTATACTGTGAACTCCTGGGGCATCACTGCAAAAGTACCCTGTATTGAGCCTAACTCTGCTCCTTTGGAGGTCAGTAGTTACACTCCCACTGCTCTGCTAGGACTGTAGCCCAAAAGGTGTGCTGGAAATGCAACACTCCAAACAACGGTGACAACTAAAGCTTTGCATGACCATAAGATAATAGGAGTTAACGGGCATGGAGAAACAGTGCTATCACATCAGGCTCTTTGAAGGCACTGGTCTGGATGCTGGAAGCACTGGTGTCATGTCTCGGGCAATGGCTGCTCCCCCACCGTGCAGCGGGAGTCTGTCACTAAAGAGTTTGGGGCCAGCTGTGAACATCCCTGGCAGTGGGGGCAATCTGCTGGTGAGCAGAGCCCTGAACACAGCTGTCCTGTGAATGGTATATGCCCCAGAAGGAAATATTTGCAGTGATACCAGGGCTGTTAATGAGCAGAAATGAAGTGAAACATTTCAGGTGTGTGGAGGCTGCGGGGAGGAGAAAACAGCAGTAAGTGCATTAGCCCAAAGGGAAGCAGTGGGGCCCTGCTCTTGGAGAGCTCAGAGCTAGCACAAAGCCCTTGAAGTCTTCTGGAAGGACTAACCCTGCTCTGGCCAGAGGAGGATGGGACCAGCTGGTCTTTAACCACCTCTAATTTGTCTCAAGCTGCCAAAGCCTTGCTTGCAGATGCACTTCACTCTGAGACTTTACACACGGCTTCTCAGAGTGCATGCCGCATGTGGCTTACCTGCTGCCGAAACACTGCAGAGTTTTACCGTACCTGTGTCCTCTCTCTCTTCCTTTTGCAGGAAAGAAAAACTGCCGCTTGTTAAATGCACTGCCCAGCGGGGCCAAGGGAACAGCCATGCTGGTGGCAAGCCAGAGAAGAGGAGCCAGGCGCATCTGAAGGACCCATCTCTCTCCATGCGATGAGAGGAGAGGAGAGGAGGCTGGTCTGTGGGGCAAAGTGGAGGAGCACATCTGGATCTGGAACCAATGATGTTTCTCTTTTTTCTTCTCAGACAAGTATTTCTGAGATAACAAATAGTCCAAGGAGAAAAGAGGGAGAGGGAAATTAGTTAGAAATTTTACTATTGATTCTTTTTTTTATTTATAGATGGTAAATCAATTTCAGGGCTTTTTTTTCCTTTTTTTTTTTTTTTTTTTGTTTCATCTCTGGGAAAAAAAAAAGAGTGACTCGATAGATTTACAGAAATAATTTGCGGTGGCTGAAAAGCTATTTGTTAAAATGAGAAAGCCTCCCCTACCTCCACCAGCCTCTCTCTCTCTCTCTTTAAAGGGGTAATCCATAGGATGAGCTAACGAGGGAGTCCTAGCTCCCCTGCTGCACCATGTGATGTATCCCCTTTTAGTGTCAGGCTCAGAAGCTCTTATGCCAATTGCATGTGCTAGCCCTGTTAGCTTGCATTAAGAGAGCCTGATAAATCGCTTCTGGGAGTCAGGCAGGCGCTCCTCCGTGTGCCGTTCATCATCCGCTGCATGGTTAGGTTTTTTGCTCTTCTATCAGATCATTTGAGGAAAGGGGTCATATGAGAAATGTTATTGTCAGGCTGCAGGCATGAAACTCACTGCAAGACCTGTCGAACAGGCAGGAATCACAGTCCTCCAGCAAAAACTGGTTGGGGTCTAGAAAGACTGGACTTCCCAACAGATGTACGACTGAGGCAATGGGAGCTAGGGGTAGTGCCAAAAGGGATGGACAGTGTTGTACCACTACTGTAAGAAATCCCGGGTAAAACTGTACCATCTTCCCATTACATGGATGGCATGTGAAATCTCTGCTGGAAGCCACCGTCACTAGGTAGTCTTGTCTCCTGTCTTGTGTGACTAATTGAAACATCTGCCAGCAATGTGGATTTGAATTGCAAGATCGGTGAGTAAAAGAGGGTGACCCTGAGGGGAGTCCAAGTGTCTCACAGGGGATGGTAAGGAAGAGGGCACTTAGAAGTCCCTTTTGCCAACCCATTGGAAGACTTGAGAAGCAGCTTCTCTTTACTGTCTTCTGCTAGGGGTTGGGCTACAATGATGGCTTGGAGGACAGAAGGTGCCAAGACCCTGCGGATAGAGAGGGAAAGGATGAACTAGATTGGGGGTGAACAAAGACGTGTGAAACAAGACTGAATGAGCTCCTCTTGGTGTGGTGGCCCTGAAGAAGTAGTAGCCCTAGACACTCCATTCTCTAGTAAAAGAGCTGGGTTGGTTGCTCCTCTTCTCTTTCCCAGGACTTCAGTGCCATGATTAGGAACAGAGTCAGACTCAGCTGGGTCCTTGCTTTGGCCAGTGTGTGAGAAGAATGAATCCTGGGGATAAATGAAAAGGTATGAGAAAAACTGAGAATTACAGCCTAAAACAGACCTTCCAGGTAACTTTAAATTGACTGTCCCTTGTGAAAGTACTGTGTTTCTTCAGCAATGGAGACCTGGCTGCAAGGCCTGAGCATGAGCAACACTGAACCAAGCTGTGATCCTAGGAAGAACTGAAAGCAGCTTGGTTGCATTTCTGCAGCCAGGAAGCTCATAGGGTCTCATATGTGCTCATCTGTCTTTGAATACAGTTCTCATATCTATGTCTGGATGGATAGGAGGGAGCTCTGTGTAAGGTCCTTGAGCTCCTTTCCATACAAGTAAACACACAGCAAACAGGGTCAAGGCTGAGGTCTGTGTTCTGCATCTGAGGACCTCACATGCACTTCTGGAGCCCCATTGCAACAGACCTCCTGGGAGCAACTGGCACATGGTTTCCATCCAGGTAGCATTACTGCAGCCAGAAAGAGTAAGCAGGTACAAGTCAGGACAAAAATTTGGCTTTGCATGCCTCTGAAAAAGGACAAGCTACTCAGGATCTGACAAAACTTGAGCTGTTTGTGTCTGTGGATCAGCCACCCGCTAGCTGGGCTTTCATTAGTTAGTTTCTCTGATAGGGGGAACTTGGTTGAAAACAAGAAAAATACATCCCACTGGACGGAAAATGATTTAAAACACCAAGCAAACCAGGTATTGTCAGTATTTCAAGGTGAGGAGGTTAAACGGTGCACATTTTTAGGGGGAATAAAATGCCTTCATATGATGAATTCCAAGGCATCCAGAAGGCACAGTGCTGGCTCTGTGTCTCCAAAAGCAGAGTAATGAATAGCAGTGACAGTGTGATAATTAAAATGACCTCTTGGAGATATGGATTAGAAGGTATGCAGAGGGGGAATAAGTTCTCCTTTGAATTAATCTAGTGTTAATTTATGGCTATCATTGGGTTTTACAGGGTTTTAGTGGAAGACTTTCAAAGTTGGTTTACTGGGGTGATAATGGTCCTTCTGCATATTCATTGGAAAAACACTTGCAGAATTCCTCATCATTTCTTTTTTAATGGTTCTATATACACATAGGTATCTATATATACATATAATGAGAGAGTTTCGGGTATTTGCTTAGCTGCTAAAAAGTCTACTCTAGAAATATGAATAAAGTGATACAGGCAGCTGTGGAATGAGTGTGTTGTTTCATTTTCATTCCTTCCTCCTCGCAGGTCCCCAGAGTCACTTCAAAACCAAAACGTGGACAAGCGGGTTCTGGGAAGCCCTTGTGCTGCCCTGGCTGTCGGTTCTCACAGGCTCCTGCTATCTGCCTTGTAAAACTTGGTCTTTTAAGTTTAGATTGAATAACTAGATCTTCCTGGAAATCACTGCCTCCACTTCTTACTTGTCTTCTGCCACCCATATCTGCCCCACAGCCTGCAATTGCATTAGGTCTTAGTACAGACCTAATGTAGAATGCTCGTCTCTGCTAGAAATGCTTCCTTTCTGCTGAGATATCCCAAGCTTTCAGCTGGATAGAAAGGACAGATTGGAGACAATTACCCATATGGGAAATGATGACAACCCATTTGTCAACTCCCATGCTGGTAACCTTCTTCCCATCCTCTCCACCTGCTTAGCAATACCATAACATCCAAACATAAGGTTATCTGCCAAGAGCATCTGCCTAGCTCCTCAGTCGGGCAGCACGCCTGTTCTGGAGCCCACCTTCCCCATCCTTGTTCCAGCACATCATGTTCAAACTTTTTGCTCTTGCCACCCATTTCATGCCCATCTCCGTTTGTCTCTGGCACCTTCTGGTCCCCCCACAGCTGCCTCTACCCACTTTTTCCACCCTGAGATCCCAATCACGTCTCCTCTGAACTCTATCGGCAGAGTTGACTCTATGGCGGTTTCTCCAGAGACCCACCTCTCCTTTCAGGAGATGAACCATGTATCTTGAAAGCTCTCCCTGCCTGGCTGGGGATGGGAGCTGGAGCCTTTCACTGCAGGCTCTTTGCTAGCTTGCACAACGAGGGCTTATGCTGTGGTGTGGCAGAGTGTGTCTGATATGCACACACCATCTCACAGATGCTTGGGAGGGTATCATGGGAGCTGAAAATAGGAGACCTTTTTCTTCCAGTCTCTAGTTCACTTTCCTCCCACACAAGCACTGAGGTCCCGTTCCTCCATCTGAGCAGACAGATCCTGCTTCAGAGCCTGCTTCTGGCCTGCCGTGAACCCCTTCCTCCTGGAGAAGATGATCATGTCTCAGACATAAGTAATGCCCGCTGTACACTCAACGAGTAATTCTTTACCAGTCACTTGTGTCTGGTTCAAGGTAAGGTAACACCAAGCATTTTGAAAGGTTCACAAGCCAATATGGGCCCAACACTGGGCATCTAATTTGGCAGAACAGTATTTACTCTTAAGAAGAAGGGCACATGTTTATCTGAGCCCAAGTGGAGGGCTCTTCTTGTGGGGAGACCGGACCCCTCTTGCGTCGCCCTGCCTGTTTCCACTCTCTGCTCGGGGAACAGGAGGGCTCTCCCTTGGAGCAGTAGCAATGTATTTACCTCCTTTTGTACAGGACTGGGTGATGAATATTAAAATGCCGAAATTAACTTGTTTTCTGTGCATTCTGCTCCCCTGACAAGAAAATCCCTCTACAAACCCCTGTGCAGGCAGTCTAACTGCGCTGAATTGGACCCTCACTGTGAGGGGATTATATATTCTGATTGGGGCTGTGTTTGCAATTATTTTCTCTGCCACACCAAAGACCTTTACTGCAGAGCTGCAAACCAGTTATAGGAACATGAAATGCTTTGACTTCTTCACTAGGGAAACATTAATCCAATCACAGGTTATGTCCATTACAGACTATGGCAATATTGTATACAGGAATTCCCGGGAGAAGGTTCTACAAAAATTGGAATCTCTCTATAACCATGTTATGAGATTTACTGGTGTGGATAAAATGGGCAGAGTTAAAATTACCAGGCTGGCTATCTCTAAAAGACAGGTGAAGTCTGCTGGCTATCATTGCTTCATAATATTACAAATGGAAAAGCCCTGAAGTAATTGAATAACACATCTGCTGCAAAAACCTTGTGAACTGCTATAACCTAAAGATAGACTGCAAGGAAACAATGTATGTACAGCACCCAGTTAAAAGGAAAAAGATGCTTTCCTTACCTGGTGCAGGAAGATATCGCACATGCAGATACAGATTCTCTCTTTGCCTCCTAGATTATATATGCGTGTGTGCTTTATATATATGTGTGTGTGTGTGTGTGTCTATCTCTTTTCATATAAAATAAGTTAAACCACTTTCCTCAGCAGCCGAAATCATGGTGCTGAATGGTTACGATTCATAAGCAGAGCTCACTGCGTTTCCTTTTGTACCGAAGGCTGCTAAAAATACTTGACATGGCTTGCACAGGAGCTGATTTCTGTCCCCTTAAAAGTCTCTCTGTCCTTGTGCAGAAAGAGATTTCAAAGCACTTTGCAAGAGTTGATTAAGGTTTTCCCCATGCTTTAGGATCAGTATTCAGTGGTCCGTAGCCACAGTTTTAATAGCAGAGAGCAACTTCCCTGGGTCGCTGCAAGCCCAGGGCTACAAGGCAGATGTGATACAGCTGCTGCAGCCCCGGTTGGAATCTCTCTATAACCATGTTATGAGATTTACTGGTGTGGATAAAATGGGCAGAGTTAAAATTACCAGGCTGGCTATCTCTAAAAGACAGGTGAAGTCTGCTGGCTATCATTGCTTCATAATATTACAAATGGAAAAGCCCTGAAGTAATTGAATAACACATCTGCTGCAAAAACCTTGTGAACTGCTATAACCTAAAGATAGACTGCAAGGAAACAATGTATGTACAGCACCCAGTTAAAAGGAAAAAGATGCTTTCCTTACCTGGTGCAGGAAGATATCGCACATGCAGATACAGATTCTCTCTTTGCCTCCTAGATTATATATGCGTGTGTGCTTTATATATATATGTGTGTGTGTGTGTGTGTCTATCTCTTTTCATATAAAATAAGTTAAACCACTTTCCTCAGCAGCCGAAATCATGGTGCTGAATGGTTACGATTCATAAGCAGAGCTCACTGCGTTTCCTTTTGTACCGAAGGCTGCTAAAAATACTTGACATGGCTTGCACAGGAGCTGATTTCTGTCCCCTTAAAAGTCTCTCTGTCCTTGTGCAGAAAGAGATTTCAAAGCACTTTGCAAGAGTTGATTAAGGTTTTCCCCATGCTTTAGGATCAGTATTCAGTGGTCCGTAGCCACAGTTTTAATAGCAGAGAGCAACTTCCCTGGGTCGCTGCAAGCCCAGGGCTACAAGGCAGATGTGATACAGCTGCTGCAGCCACAGCCAGAAGCAGTCTGTCTGCGTAAGGGCAGCCTGCCCGCACCATCCAGAAGGGGAGGATGGCCCCGAGCCCGCCGACTGCCTCAGCAGCGCCTGCAAATGCAACCAGGTCACCTCCGGGCACGGAAGAGCCAGGCGTCCTGGAGCCACACGCTCCAGACCAGCAGAGCTGACCAACCCCCATCTCACCCATCCTCTGGAGGTAAGCACTGTGGGCTGGATGTTTGTGGTGCGCTGAGAGGGGATTTCAGATCAGGTCAGACACAGTGCATCCTCCTGTGGTTCTGCCTGGGCATGGAGGAGCCCCTCTCATTACTCATGTTCTTCCCCGTCTGGTCACTCTGAGCAGAGCTCCAAGGGCGCCCAACATGAACGGCGCTGCAGCAGCATGGCTGTCAGGGGTTGTCACAGCTGGGCAATACAGGGAGGGGTGATTCACCTCAGGTTTCATGCACCTCTCTGTGACAGACTGGCACACAGGGAAGGAAGATACGCTTTTGAGCGAGCGAGTCTGGAGGGGTTTGAATCCTCCTGTGGAAGGAACACAGAGGAAGCTGAAAGCATGGGTACTGACGGGCATGGTATGTAAAAGAACTTTGAAATCAGAATTGCCCTTTTTTTTTTTTTATGAAGTTGTTCACTAAAGAAGTTCTTTATCATTGAAAATGTTTAAAAAAAATCCAAATCTACGAAATATAAAAATGCTGCTTTTCCAGTAAGGCTTGAAATTTACTGTCTGGAAGTAGTGTGAACAGAAACCATCCAACTCTATCTTAAGCTGCAGTATCAATAGCCTGGGTATACGAAGGAAGATTTTCTTACCCACTCATATTTGGAAGAAAAAAGTACAAGAGCAAGTTATGCCACTGGGGATGAAGTCTTTCTCACGGTTGTAAGGGAGCCAATATCCAACTGTTACATACACAAAATTATACTGAGTATAGAGAGTCCCCTGTTCATTTTGCACGTTTAGGGCTGTTACCCCTGGTACTTGCAGCCAAAGCAGCCTGAACAAATTCTAAGGATTTGTACACGTTTCCCTTCGGTGCTAGGTGAAGGTGGGGGACTTTCTGGTTTTGCTCCATGTGCGTACCACTGAGATTAATGAGGATTGTTCTGTAGCATCTATGGCCCATTTTAAAGGCTGGATGAATAACTTTCTAGAGGTGTAATTTTTTTAGGCCCTAAGCGTTACCCGTGTCGTGCAACACAGTCGCGAGACGCCCCTTCGCAGAGCCGTGCTGCCGTAAGCGATGCGGCGCTTGCTGGCGTTTGCGGTGCTGAATGCAGAGCGCAGTCCCGCAGGCAGGCGGTCTGCTCTTCGCGGGGAAGTTGTTTTCTGGCAAATCCGTGTTGTACTTTAGCACTTTCATTTCTTTCTCCCCTAAGGCAGATCTCTTCTTCCCTCTCGGTCGGTCACAGCCCTGTCACACTCCCAAAGAGTTTGAGCAGCTGATCCTGAGTCACCAAGTGGAAAATATCCCGCATGTCCAGGGAGGTTTGACTAAGAAGTAGGAGGAAGAAGGGAGGAAAAAAGATGGAGAAGCACTATTTAACTGTAGCTCAGGAAACTGATTAGAGCACGGATGTGGCTCTTGCAGAGCTGGTGGTTCAGCACTGAGCGTTGAGTGAAACCTTTGGTCCTTTTAGGTGAAGAAGTTTTGTTATTCTTCTAAATAAAGCCAGGAATTTACCCTGGAAATCTCTAATGCCACTCTCAGCCCTTCTATGGTCAGATGTTGCAAGATTTAGGATAAGGTGAGGAATATTTATTTCTGTGATTCATTTCTACCATCCAAAACCCCATGATATTTCTACCTCCTACTAATGTTGCTTTATATACCTTTTTCCCCATGTGAGGAAACACCCATTTCTCACACGGTGGCCCAAGACTTGGGCAGCTGAAGTGAACTGAGGCAGGACAGAAGTGGGCCACAGAGCCAACGAGGGAAGAGATTCCAGCTCCGTGGCTGAGCCGTGGCAGCCAGCTGAGTGATGGCAGTGGGTGCTTGGCTAAATCACCACTGATGCTCCCAAGGCAGTGTTGGCAGAGTAAACAGTAATTAATAATGGCTGTTAAATGCAGATATTCCATGCCTCTCAACCTTGAAAAAATGGGGAGAAGGTTTTTTGCAGAATACTTCCTTTTCGGTCACTCTCACACGGCATGGTCAGTGCACCCTCCTCCTGATCTGAGCTGCCATTCAGCCATCCTGAGACTTCCCAAACCGCTCATCAGAGGACTTCTGACCGGAACAGCTGCAAACGTCACAGTCCCCAGGTTATTAGTTAGTTCCATGCCCATGATACGATTGGGGGATCTGTGAGATGACAGAGGCTGTGTGGAAAAGCCACTGAGACAAAACTCCAGAATTCCCCCTCCCACTTGCTATAATCAGTGTAGGTGCCACCTTTTGGAGTTAATTTGTTTGTCCAGGATAACCTCCAGGTATCTTTGATGACAAATCAAGATTTCCTAAGCTTCTTTGCTCAATTTCATGATAATTTCACACTTATTACATCCATTTAGCCCGTAAACAAAAAGCTAAAAAGAACATGCTTCATTCAGGCGTTGCGGACGGGTACAGAAGTGGGTGGCTGCAGCAGTTCTGCCGTGCGTGCCAGCTGTCGTGCCTCCCGATACCGTGGAGGTGCAAGACATAATAGGGACAGGATGATGGTGCAAAAAAAAAAAAAAAAAAAATGGTCACAGCCAAGTTCTCCCTTCAACCTGAAGCATGTGGTATTTGAGTGAAACCGTTCCCTGGTGCCAATGCCATTTTTAAACAATTTAAACTATAAATTTCAGATCTGTAACTGGGTTTAGAGCAGCAGATGAAAACAAAAAAAAAAAATCTCTAATTTTCATTGGTGTAGAAAAATGGTGGCAGTCTGCACAGCCTGGGGCCAGAGGTGGAAGTCCAAGCCCTGTTTTGAGGTAGGGTGCCACGTAGCATGGAACATGTCATGTTAAAAGGAGGACATGTTTCAGGAAGGGGAACCTGTATTTGAAAATCATCAAGGGCCATCAGAGCAACTAGTGCTGTCCGGGGTAAATTTGCTTGAACCTCCTAACTATTTCAGTATCCAAATGCCTCCAGTTTGTATAATATCATGTTTGTACTCCAGGCTGAAGGTTCAAAACGCTGGACTTGACCAAAGGCGTAACTGAGAGGGACAGAGAGATGCATACCGCTGCTGCTGTGACATGAGGTTATCGGCACGTGCATGGGCAGTGTCCTGCCTGCATGTGTCCATGATACGGAGGGGCTGCCTGGGGGTAGCAACAACCCTCAGGCATTTTTTTAATCCCTTACTCTTAAATGTACATAGGCCAAAATCCTTGTTATTGTGAGCCCTCTGGGTGAACAGCTATAGGAGAGTTCATACAAACTTTAATAAGGACCACGAGCATATCTATCAGCAGTGGTACAGACTGGCCTTTTCTTTCTGTACTTGAGAAGGAGAAGCACATCCAACATACTCAGCCCTTGGCTGCCCCAAAGCATTTTCTCATGCTGTTGGGAAGATGGGAGTGCTGAGTGTTTCTGGAGAGGGAATTAATCACTCAGTGGAGCTAAACACCACTGACCCTGTTGCTGCCTACCACAAGCCCCGTTACTGCCTCTAACCCCGTGACCGCCTTAACCAAACCCAACAGAAAGAAGGAAGCGATCCCTGGCGTAGCGACGGACAGCAGGTCTGGCGTAACCCACATGGACCATGCACCCAGGCAGGGACAGGGCTGCTTACCATGAATTGGGTTTGCCCCAATTCTGTCTGGGCCATTCTGGCATCAGGAAAGCAGTTCAGTCCCACAGCAAGCTGCAAGGCTCATCATTCATCCGCACAACTGCACTGATGCCAGTGCGGAATAGCAGGAAAGATTCTATCCCCATGTACTTTTAAATCATCAAGCTAGTAAGTACCCTGGCTTATAAGATGTAATCTTTTAAATGCAGTATGGATTTCTTCCCTGAATTATGCATGATAACATCTTTAGGCATGAGCTTTATTTTCTTTTTTTACTGAAAGAGCTGTCTTTTGGTGGGGGTGGTGGTAATCACTGTGTTTTACAATTCGTCAGGCTGGACCGGGGAAGGCTCCCTATTGCTAGACAGTCTCTGCTAACCTCCTAGGAGGGCTGGGCCCTAAGATGGTGCCAGAGCATCTCCAGGAGACGTGAGGCTGTTAACTCACTGGTTCAACAAGCTGATACTGGTCTCCGAGCAAAAGTAGCCAAATCTCACATTGAAAGAGATCAAGAGGGGAAAAGGGAATGAATATTGGGATTTCAAAGGTGACCGGACAAATTCAGATCACATCTGGCCACAGGCAGTGCCCCTCTGGGGCTCGCTGGTTGCTTGGCGGTGTGTGGGGACCATGCGCTACACAAGGGGCAATGGGCACAAATTAAAACAAATACATGAAATTCCATCTGGACACAAGAAAACGCTTTTTAACTGTGAGGGTGACCAAACGCTGGAACTGAGTGCCCAGAGAGGCTGTGGAGTCTCCATCCCTGCAGATATTCAAAACCCAGCTGGAGACAGCCCTGGGCAACCTGCTCTAGCTGACCCCGGCCTGAGCAGAGGGGATGGACGAGATGATCTCAGGATCCTTTCCAACATCATCCATTCTGTGATTCTGTTTCCTGGTTCTTACACCCGTTTCTGGCAATTTTACTGGTTATTTTCCAGCAAGCAGTGTAATAATACCAATATTTAGCTCTTTTGCATCATTTTCCTCTCCTTGATCTGCAGTGCCTTTAATGAGGTTTGTAGTTCATCATCCCTTTTCAACAGCTAGGGGAACTGGGGCAGTCAGAAATTAAGTGATTTGCTTAAAGACATTCAGGAAGATAGGGGCGCAGAGGCACCACATTTCCTGAGTGTCCCCTTCCACTCCTCGGCCAGTGCTGCAACTGCAACGCCTGTGCAAGTGGTATTTTGAGGGAGCTGCCTGGTGTACCTAGCACCCAGCGGCAGCAGAGGCCAAAGGCGCTGGATGCAGCACTCTGTCCAGGGATGAAGCCCTTGGGCTGTAAATCACAGCCCAGGAGAAACGCTCCTGTGCTTTGCCAGGGCGACAGTGGCGCAGGCAGCTCTGCTCTGGTGAGCTCAGCTGAACCACAGACAAGCAAGGTGGTGCTTTGATGAAGGTGTATTCACAAGTGGTAAAAACCAGTCCTTACCCACCAGTGCCTCAAACCACAGGTCTAGGTTCTGTATATCACATGATTTTATTTTTTTTTTTCCCCCCCTCAGTGCTTTTACTGCAGGTCTCAGATTTGGCCAAGTTGCTACACGTAATAACAGAAACATTCTCTCTTAATAGTACTATTATTACCAATCCTTAGAGATTGGTGTTTCTAATATCACAAAAATTCCTTAACTAAAGCTCACATTGCTGTGATTTTGCATCTCAATGTATTTTGATCTATTGACAAGTGCACCTTTATAAAAAAATAACATTCTCTTTTTCTCTCATGAATATTGAAAATCAGACAGAAGAGCAGACGTGTGTGCATGTCTACAGACACACAAGCACAGAGCTCCCACTTTAAGTACTTGCTTAAATCCCAGATCCTGACAAATAGGAATGATCTCCTTGTTACTCTTTTGGCGAGCTGAATAAATACGTGGCCTGTGTTTGTACGGAATAGAGGAAGCAGGCAATGGCCATTTATGGAGGATTAATCACAGCCATGTACTCCTTATTTCTTATTTACGGGTGACACTGTGGGCTGGATTTCAATCAGCTCTCGCTATGGTGGGTTTCCATGTTTCTGCTTGCAGCAGTTAACACTTTAGAGATACCAGAAAATGAAATGAGTAGAATGGCTATGGATTGGGACCACACTCTGTTTTTAGCGATGACTTTGCTTACTGCCTTCAGAGAAGGAACAAAACAGTGCCTCGTGAGCGTGGGCATGACAGTCAGTAGAACAGCGAGCCGAGTTCAGCTAAAACCAGCTCTGAACCCGGATGTCCACTGTCTCTACCTAATACAGTTATTAAAACTAATGCAGAAGAGGGAACAAAATCCTACCACTGGCATGCAAGGAAGGTTCCTATTTGAAGGTGCTTTATAGCCATTCAAACAGGATAGTTATAAGCAAGTGGAAAAGGGAGGCTCCAGCCTCATGCCCCACTGAGTCAGCGATTCCTCCGACAGCAGGAACGTCTACAAATGAACATGGGGGTTTAATGTTTTTTTGTTACTCAGTAGATGAAGCCGGCTTTTCTTTATGGCCAGAACTGGGAGCTACCCCTGCCTGGAGGGGGAACGCTGCCCAGCCTGGCCTCTGACTCTGGTACAGCTGTTGCTCGAAAGATGGGCAGAGCAAGTGCTGTGAGATTGTCCTGGTTTCGGCTGGGATGGAGTTGATTTTCTTCCTAGTAGCTGGCATAGTGCTGTGTTTTGGATTTGGTATGGGAAGAATGTCAATAACTCATTGATGTTTAAGTTGTTGCTAAGTAGTGCCTAGACTAGTCAAGGACTTTTCAGCTTCCCCTGCTCTGCCAGGTGCACAGGGAGCTGGGAGGGGGCACAGCTGGGACAGCTGACCCCAGCTGGCCACAGGGATATTCCAGACAGTATGGCGTCATGCTTAGTATATAAATTGGGGGAAAAAGAAGGAAGGAGGGGACGTTTGGAGTGATGGTGTTTGTCTTCCCAAGTAACCATTACGTGTGATGGAGCCCTGCTTTCCTGGGGATGGCTGAGCACCTGCCTGCCGGTGGGAAGCAGAGAATGAATTCCTTGCTTTGCTTTGCTTGTCTGTGCGGCTTTTGCTTTACCTGTTAAACTGTCATTATCTCAACCCACGAGCTTTCTCACTTTTACCCTTTGGATTCTGTCCCCCATCCCACCAGGGGGGAGTGAGCGAGTGGCTGCGTGGGGCTTGGTTGCCAGCTGGGGTTAAACCATGACACAGGCAGAGCTCAGCAAGGCTCATTTAAGGATTATTGCAGGAATGGCTCCTTCGTTCTTCCTTGTTTTTTAACTTAAATATGCAGCACAGCAGAATGCTCTTCAGCAGAGATGCAATCTCCATCCCTTTGTTCAAGGAGTGAAGAATAATTAACGCAGCCCTTACCTCTTCTCCTTGGATGATGCTCCGTTTGACCTTTACAGTACCAAAGTGGTATTAAGTTAAGAATCATGTACTGTATCCTGACCTCAGTTACACCACGGTACATCTGAATTTGGAGTCAGACGAATAGAGTAATTAGAATTGACTGGGACTAAGACTGGTGCACACGGTATTTGATATTTCTGGCATTTATATTCAAGGCAGTCAGCGTTGCATCACCCCACACCTGACCTATGCGTGCCGCACACAATGTGTTTATTACGTGTGGTACTAATCGCACAGCAGGCGATTAAAGTGGAGAGCATTTTAAAAGTCAAATTGGCCTTTTACATCACATAATTTGGGATGGGGGCCAGATTGCTCTGGATGATTTAGATACCTAACTCAATCAATGAGTATGAGACATCGAAATGCCTTTGGAAAAAAACCTGCAGTCCCTAATCTTTAAATTTCATCTTTAATTTTGGAGTGAAATTGGTGCTTAGAAAATATAGCTCAGGGAGGGCAGGGAAAGAAGAGTCCAGTGAACAAAACTGAAATCTCGCTGAGCCAGGAACTGTCGTCAGCCGAAGAGGAGATGGGAAATTAGCAGGCAGCTCAGGCTGGCTCACTCACAGGAATACATTGACAAAATCAATGCCAGGGAGATGACGCCATCCAGCCCCTAAAAACCTACAGTCCTTTAAAACGAGGGCCCCTGGGTGACAGATACTTTTCCAGGCATTAAGACTCTGGCAGCCCAACCAAAGTACAAGATCAAGAAAGTAAATTTGAAGGAGTTACTTTATTACAGATAACGCTGCCTTTTCCAGATAGCCACGCTTCAGTTAAACCCACCGAACCAAACACCACGTTGCAATTCAGTCGGGAAAAGCAGCTTGCCCTAAGATATGATACAGGACAAGCAAAATTAATAATTTTTAGATGTATCATCATAGGAAGAATGTGAGGAATCTTTTTTCCTATTATTATTGGGACCCTTGAGAGTCTCCTCCTGGGCTACTATTTAAAGCCCAACCTTGTTCATGCTGCTTGGATCCAGTTTTAATACCCTAGCATAACCACAGACCTCGGAAAAGAAAGCAGCATTATATTCTGCCATGTTCAGTGGGCCAAGTGGAGAAGAGTCACTTCACCGATGGGTGTTACTCGATGATGGGAAAAATTTAAGTGATTTTCATGAAAGGCGGATTTAGCCCACAAATGGGTTTGTGGACAGGGAGACTAGAGATTTGGAGGCAAAATGATAGATCCTTGCTTTGAAGCCAGCCTGAGACTGCAGAAAACCACTCTGAAATTACCCACTGGCTTCAGGTTATCCTTTGTGTTGGGATGGGGATGCTTTGGCTGTCTCTTCTGGGACTGGTGAAAGACCTCAGTCTTCAGAGCTGCCAGTACCCCAACACTCAAGGTGCGTGTAAGTTCCGACAAATAAGACAGGATTTACAGAGCACAAAGTGCTGTGCGACTACAGCAATGGAGATAAAAAATGAGTTTCCTCCTGGATGCAGGAATGTTTTTGAGGCTTCTCAGGGTCTTAATTGCTAGCCCAGTTTGAGAAGAGCATTGCTCATTTGGGTGCATGTATCTGAATGTTAGTGCAAGAGCACACACGCGTGTGCATGGGCAATCTGGTGTTAATGTAAGATTTCTGTTGATCCCCAGACATGGCCAGTTTGTCCTCTGCTACACCTAGAAAGTGTGAACAGCATGGAAACGAAGATCTGTTCCTCATGAGCAATAATTTAGCGCTTTTATGCTGTAATGAAGATTATTAAAGCTGCCTTCACAATTTCCAAGTCCATTTCTTTTTTATTTTATTAGGAAATAAACTTTCAGATCCCACAGTTTGCTTTGAAAAATCTCAGTTTGTATGTCAGAAACACCACAGAGATTTGTAACAACTTATTCCTTGCCATAGGTTTTACCCACACACAGACACAGATCAATGGAGTGGGACTCAAACAGGGCCAATGACCGACACTTTGTGCCTTCCAAGCCCTGGGACCACAACACGATGTGGGAACCACAGCAGAGGATCCAGCTGGAAGAACATGCAGAGGCCAGTCTTACTGCATGAGACCTTCATCCAGTTGCTCTTGCTACCCCGTGGCTTCCAGGGAATACCATATTAGAGGAGTGATTTGATCATTAAGAGGCAAAGCAAGCCAGCACAATTCCTCTTCAATGGTCAAGCAAATGACTATTAAATTCAGGTGCATATTTGATTGCTCGGCATGGGGGTGAGAGGGCTCAGCAATGGTGGATGCTGGAGATAGCCATTACAGCATTAGCCTGGGTTGTGAGGATCCTTATACTAATTTCCTTCTCTGACCTCTGAAGTAAATATTTTTTTTTTCAGTTTGCATCTAGATCAATGTTCAGAGACACCAAAACTAGTGAAGAATAGACTAGAATTTGAATTAGCCAACAGGTCAATGAAGACATGGTTCAAGATGGCAGCACTGTTCAATCACCTGTGCCCACGTGTGCCCAGCTGAAAAGGAGTCAGAGAAGGATTGTGCCTTCAGCCTGCTGGTTTTTGTCCTCCATCAGGCCTTTGCAAGTCACAGCAGTGAGTGTGGTCCCCAGACCCCAACAGTTTAGAAGAGAAAGCAATTCCCAGGGTGTCTTTTTGGAAGCAGCAAAGTTGCAGCTTTAGATTGATGTTTATTTTTATTTTGTGATCATAGCTAATTAGAAGAAATTAATAGAAACATAGCCAGATCCAAAAGTTTATTAGAAAAGAAGCATTGTAGTTTAATTATGCCACTATGTTGTGTATGACACAAAGCCCACTGAAATCTGAATACTTGATGATCTCTGGAATTTGACTAAGAGCTCTTCGGCCTTAGGGAGAAACTTGACAATTGCTAATCTACATATGCTGACAATCTCTACATATCAGGGGCCCCATGAGGGTCTTTAATTGCTCTGTAAACTTCAAACTGGAGTGTTCTTCAGTAGGAAAAAACAAGATGCTGCATTCAAGCTAAAGAAGAGTGGTAGTTGACATGTTTATTAAATACCCCCAGGCCCCAAAGGATTGCGGGGTGGAAGGTTCTCTGGGTAGGAGTTATAAATGCAGCATCAGATTTATTCAAGACAGAACAATTATGCGTGAATGCTCAGGTGCAACTACGGCACGATGGATCCAGGAAAACTTTCTGCAAAAGCGTCTCCGCAATTCCAAACCGCATTTCTATTCTCTGGCTTGCGCAGCCTTTTTTTTGCCACATTTGCTTGAGTTTTACGACTGCGCACACAAAATGTCTGCATGATTTCAACGGAAGCAGGCAGTGGTTTTCATAAGGTGCAGACCTGAGCTTTTTCAAAGGCAAAATCTATGATGTTTGCCTTGCTGTTGCATAATTGTAGGCAGAGAGTTTGGTCTGGCAGGGGAGGGACTTCTATCCTCCAAGATACCTTCAACACAAAGCTTGAATTCGTGCCAGAAATTTTAGTAGGTCTGGCTCAAAAGGTAGCTGCAGGAAAACTGATTGTTCCACAGGAGAACTGATAGCTTCATATTCCTTCCCTTTAATTTACAGTTTGACACAAGCTCACGCTCTTGATGATTAAGGTTACTCATGTGTTATAGACAGCGCAGAAGGTTATTTGGCTCATTCTCCTGCTGCTGTATTGACTTGATGATGTCGGTTTTGATGCTTACCTTGTACGTTGTCAACATAATCACAAAGCAAATTCTGATTGCTTTGTTTCTCATTTTATTTCTTTGTATTTCAGGAATGTCTAGAGTTATCCTCCCGCTACCGTGAAGGTTCACTACCCCTGCCGAACTGTCCATGGCGCACAGAGACAGAAATAACAATACCCCTCCAGAAGCCATCGGTCTTGGTGAGCGGTTTTACAAAGTGCTTTACCATTTCTGGGGAGCAGAAAGAATAGACAGAGCTTGGACTGCACCCCAAAGGGATGTGCAGCCCTCGCCAATAGGGGAACACCTTGCCTTGCAGTGAAGTTTATTGAGAAATAACCGGAGGGAATAAATCTGGAAACTCCCAGTGCCAGCTTCATTCTGGGCCCTAACGACACAATACAAACCTTTGAATTTGGGGAGAGTGTTATCGATGCAACATGTCAAACAACCTTAACTCCAGTGAGCAATGGCACCACTGTAACACTTGTTTATTAGCAAAATGCATCTGATCTCAAAGGCCTGCATGACAAGTTCATTACATATCAATTTAATTAGCTGATTTACATTTAATTTACATTTCAATTAATGTCTTTAGCAACAAAACGTTGCCTTAATAGGGTAATTGCCTGTTAGGCAATATGTAAAAGAATAAATAGTCACATTCTGACGAAGAATTCCTATTTTCAATTTTTTATTACCATAAATAACCTAAATAATTATTGCTCTTAAGGGGCCATGTCCCAGTTCCCTTCTGGGCCTAATTATAAAGACTTAGTACCTCATTAAGCAAAATGGTTTCAGAGTCACAGAAAGGCATTACTCTAATCGTGACTCATTAGTTTCAACAAAAGAGGGGAAAACTGCAAAAGTCGGCACATTTCACCGTATTATTTTTGTGGTTCATAAGCAGCAGCACATTTGAGAAGTGGCTGTTACAGCTGTGTAGGCGTTTCTGCCACGAAGCCCCATTTTCAGAGGGGGCCTTTTTTGTGTAACTTTCGTCATTAAAGGAGAGTCACGTCTGACTGGTAAAGCTGGCACATGCACCCCCGGCATGGAGCAAGAAGCTTGAGCAAACTTTTGGTTTTCTGTTCCCTGAGAGCTCATCTTTCCCCCACACGGCCACACACACAGTGGCTTTCTTTGGGGCTGCAGTGTAGGATCCATCTTCTTCTACCATGCCAGAAGGGTTGCTTTCATCACCAAATATAGCCCAGTGCATAGAAAATGGACCTGTCTTTCAGGATTTGCTTGAATTCAGTGATGCTTTATCAGCGCTCTTTCCTTGAACTCGAGAGCAAAAATTGACTGCAGGCTTGGGTGTGACCAGACCGCAACTTTAAGGCTCTTAGTGTTGGATCCAAACCACTGTGGCGATGTGATGTAAAACACTGGTCTCATATACACTCACTCTGCTGGCTTAAATTTGTTCAAAAACCGTGGAAGGTTTGGCGTGGTGCTGGCGGGTTTTATGCTATGTTAGGCATTGACTCTCTGTGCTAGTCTAACGTTACACGGGATCCGGCATCGCCTGTCCCCTGGCAGCCAGCACAAAGCCAATCTTAAAGCATTAAGCTGGCACAAACTCTGTGTCAGGAGCTCTGGCTGATTTGATGTACGTCTGCCCTTTGTCTGGGTTAAGTTTGTTCTTCTGGCGATCCAGTGGTGCAGCGATCCAGAACTGATGACTGGAACAAAGGCACTGATTGCATTTCCTTAAAATGATGTCATGTAAGGAAATAAAAAGGGACTGATTTTGTTTAGCAAATAGTAAATTCATAATATTCTAGGAATACAGAGAGCTTTTAAAAAGAAAGTGTTTAACTAATGAGAAAACAACCTTTTCATATAGTGTTAGTTTCCTCATTAACCTTTAACGATGATTCACATGTAAAAGAAAGCCAAACTCAAACACCATGCTATTCTTTCTTACGCTGCAGATAAAGCCAAAGCTGGAAGTAGGATTTTTTAAATTATAATATTGTGCAGCTTCTAAGAACAGATAACTGGTGGTTTGGGTTTGTTTTTCTTTTTTTCTCTTTTTTCTTTTTTCTTTTTTTTTTTTAGTGACTAAGTGTTACTGTCCTCATTTTACAGGTAAACTGGCAGCACAGAAATGTTAAGTGATGTTTCATATCTCAGAGCTGTAAGAAGAACCCTTACAGTCCAGCCATCCTGCTCTAATGTCTACTGAAGTCAACAACAGCTTTAGCGGATTTTGGAACCCATCTTCAACCCCAAGGTCTTCAGCCACTCAAGGCTGTGATGCAGCTGCTGCCCTGTACTGTACCAGATTCTTACCTGGTGTAACTCACCCAACGCCAGAGGCGATTCATCTGGACTATGCGACTGGGCAAATTTATTGCCAGCGACCGTGCAAGTTCTAGTTCCTTAGTGCTTAATTTCCCTCTAACAGGGTATGTATATACCATTAGGACAGTGAAAAAGAAATCAAGTGGGAGTCACTTTCTTCTAATACTAAATGCACCTTTTCACTGGGATAAGGAAAACCGTGCTGGGGGCGGGGGGAGAAGCTTCCGCTTCCAAAAGAATGTCTTATTACCTTCAGCAGTCAGACGCATCTCCTGGTATTCTGCATTTTATTTTTGCTCCTATACCTGATGGGTTTGGAATTCTCTTCTGAGCTGCTAACTCGATTTTTGCTTTTTAAAGCTCATTTAAAACCTTCCCTACTTTTCTGTGTCTGTGATTAACACTAATCCACTCTACCCTTTCTTTTCCTACAGCTTCTTATATTCGACCCTTGCCGCAGCCTGCAAGAATTCTAATTGGCATCTGCTCTTCTTTTTGGGTTTCCATTTTTCTCTTTCTTCCTGCTCCATTTTCTCTCTGTTGCTATCTGGGCTGCTCTATGCCATCCTGTTACACTTTCTAGCCCAGATCTGCCTAGTGCTGGAAAGGATTTGATGATTTTCTTTAGGAAGGACTCTAATAATAGCCACAATCCTGCCCCTTTACAAATCTTCCATACAATGAAAAAAAAAAAAATGTTCTGCCCTCCAGAGTGAATTCCATTGAAAACCAAGAGTTCTTGTTAAATTAAAAAAAAAAAAATCCCTCTCTGTTCCTGATGGATTGGAGAAATTATAAAGGAGCAATGTTATAATTTATGGGGAATTTGTGCATAGATCCCAGAGCCCCCTATTAGACAGGGTAACTTTAGCTATTATTTAAAGAAAGTGTTTCCATTTTGCTCTCTAATACAAGAAGAAGCTACAATTTATAACAGGAAAACAAGCCAGCCAGAAAGCTGAGGTTTGCTACTGACTTTGCTGTTGTCAATCAAATTAAGATGGGAAGATGCTCAAACACTGCTGCTTTAATGGGCAGAGGGACAAAACTCCTGACACACTGCAGAGAGGCTTCTGAAAAACAAGTGACTAGATGCCATCTGAGCTGGCCGAGGCTAACAGAAGCCAGAGCCTAGGACTATAATGGGATGTGATGGATTTTGAGTCTTAGCTGCCATTTCAGATGGCCTATGCCAAAACTCCCCCTATTCAGCTGCTGCCTCAGCCTGGTTGCCCAGAGGTGAAGCTTTCCCCCCTGGAGCCTGGTGTCTGATGCTCGCTCCCTGGCCCTGCTCAGAAGTGAAGTTTGGTGAAGACAACTCTGACAAGCCTGGACCCACGCTGTGCCTTTGCCTTTGGAGCCCCTGAAGTCAGTGCTCCCTGCTGCCTTCCCAGCATCTCCTTTGGCAATGCCGGGTGGTGCCACACACGGGCTCCAAAGCAAATTGTTCAGAGCCCTCCCCTCTGCTCTCTGCTCAATAAGCAGTACTTTACCATTTACTTTTTCAACATGCTTTACAGAGTCACAATGGTTACAGACAGAATACACTGTTAGACCACTAGGGTGGCCTCCCGTACACCAACATTAAATACTGTTGTCATGTTCCTTTATATTTGACTAAAATATGGTTTGTTTCGCCAAAAGCATTCTTTGAGTCAGCTCCTCATTTTTGTTCAGTATTGTCAGAAGATGGAGAATTCGCTTTCCCTTTGATAGCTTGTTCCAGTGGTTACTCACTTTCTCTGTTACCATATAATGCCCAATACCTAATTCAAATTTTTCTAGCTTTAGCTTCTAGCAACTGCCTCTTGCTATGATGCCCTTCCCAGTTATACTAAAGATCCATTTAGTATCCTGCATTTTTCAGCACAAAGGTACATACCCGCTGTAATCAAGCCACAGCTTTGGGCTTTCTGCTTAGGCCGCTGTGCTGCCGCTGCTGCAGTAGAGCCGTCACTTTCCATGAGCAGGGGTTCTTCAATGCAAAATACAGGTGCCCCTTTCTACACTTCCAAGCCAGCTGCTCCGAATTACTGCAGGACCGGAGTCATTACATCTCTGGGATGGCAGAAGAGTGGAGATAGTTGGTAGTTTCTGCTTCCTCCATGACCATCATCCTGAGTTGCTTTGCCAACCTGACAAAGTTCTTTTCTTTGCTTTTTAAATACAAAGCTGTACATACATAAGGAATAAAACGCTCTAATTTATTCTGCAAAAGTGTTCATCAAGTGAGAGACAGGACTCTGGGAAAAGATTAAGAGCTTACATTTTTCATTTGACTTATTTCACATAAAATTTCATAGAGGATAAAATGATGGGAGGCAAAGAAGCAATGATATTTCTGTTTTATCTCTGTCTAAGGACCATAAATCTTTCTGAAGTACCATTAATTATAGCAGCGCCATTCACAACGCTGTTGTTAAGGGTCTATCAGCAGTCCCATTATAAACCCCTATTTTCAGGGGTTTATAACTTGGTTAGAATTTTGTTTCAGGGAAAAACTTTTCTGGGGCAATGTCTGCATCTAAGACAAGTTTTAAAAAATGTAAAACACAAAGGAGTGTTACCTCTTTTGAACTAAGGGAGAGCCCAGGAACTTTCTCGGGGTACAAAGCTAATGCTGTCTTGGTGGATCGTATCTGTACCATTTGTGAATTCATAAGGCTGTATTCATAGGAGTTATCTCTTAGATGAATTTAGATAACTCCTTTAAAATGCAAGTTTCCAATTACTACAGCTGAATTCAAGATCTGGAATATTCCTCTAGTGGCTGTAATCAAATCAGATTTGATTTCTTCTTTAGCTGCAGACAGTCAAGAAAGAATTTAGCAAACCTGGAAAACAGCTTACACGTTAAGAAAACTTCAGTGTCTTTAGGTAGTTGGCCTTTTCTTTTTGTGGCAGGCATGACTTACATCAAGAACCGGTGAAGTTAATGGTCACATCCACCAAAGCAAGTATTGGCTTAGCAGCCATACAGGGGAATTGCTCTGTCATGGCTGAGCCATGCTGAAATGTTAGAGAAGCGCTGAGCTTCTCCAGATGTGCAGTGAAAAATGCTTTTCAGTAGGCACCAGTGAGACTGGCACAGGGAAGAAAGGTCGCTGCTTCACCTAGGTGACAACGCGACCAGGGGGCTTGTGGTCTGTAGCAACTCGTAGGGTCATCAGGGAAGCCTGAGAGCTCTACGCAATTGTGTCCTTGCATATTAGGAAAGAGCAAGATGCTCAATAAGATGGGATCCACAAAATCATTGTGGCCTTTTTCTAAAGCAATAGATATTAATAAATGCGAACTTCTGGGCAACTTTTCTTCCTGCTTTAAAGTAGAAAGATTAGATGAAAACCTATTTTGCGAAGAGTGTGCTGACACCCTCAGGTAATCTCCATCCCCTGTCCTCATCAATAATCTAACACTCTACCCTCCCCGTTACTGCAGTAATGCAATTCACTTTGGTCCCCTTAGATCCTATTAGAATCTCTCACATTACAGGACTCTTCCAGCTCTGCTCTATAGCATACTGGGATTGTTTAGCCTTCACTTCTGCTGGCTGTCTTCCTCGACCACAATTCGTTGCACAGGAATTGACTTTTGTGAACTGCACATTTAAGCGAGCAGTGAGTGTCCTACAGGGTCCCTAAAGCGCTCCGATCCTGCTTTGAACCCTGTTGAATGTATCTGGTGATAATGAGTTCCACTATCTAAAGTACTTTCTTCTATCAGTTTTGATTGTGTTGTCTTTTAATTTCATCGCATGTGTCCTCTGTAAGGATAAATAGGCATGGGTAAATAGAGAACCCATTTCTACAAATCACTCAATCCCTTATGTACCTCTTTTGTATTACATCTTATTTTTCTCCTCTCCAAAGTAAAACAGTCTTAATGTTTTGTTTGTTTGCCTTTTCAGATATGGAAATCTTTCCATATCTCATAATTTGTTGCTGTTATTTGAGCAGATGTCTTCCTGGAATTCTCTACAGTTATTAATGACAAGACAATCGCCCTCAGTGATGATATCTAAATAAAGGGCTTGATGTGCAGAGAGACAGAGGTCTCTTTTGGCTTTTTGTCAACATCAGGGGCTTAAAGTAGGCAGAAATGGCTCACTGGCAACACTCATAAGAACTGCAGTAGAAGGTGGAAAAATGTGGGAAGCGCCTTTATTTCCTCCATTCTTATTGCCAGAACAACTGTGCAATGCCATTTTGCGCCTCACGCAGTGCTTCCCAAGTTTAAGGAGAAAACCATTCTTGGCTTCTTAGCTGAAAGCGAATTTCTGACAAACTCAGTGATGTTAAGACTTGCTTTCTGATCTCCAGTCTTACCTGATCTAATTCTGTCTAACCCACAGTATTTTTTAGATTCTGAACTTTAGAATATCCACCGCTTGCAAACCTGACTCTTCCCATTTTTCCCACTTTACCTATTTTGTAGCATATTTCAGTACATTGAAACTCCTGAGGCCTGACTCTCAAGAGCACTGCAAAAATATGGTATGATTATTGTGATAATTATCTTAAAACCAATGTAACCTCACTCTTTTGGCAGTTGCTCCTGGTTTGCAATGATGGAAATATGAGCAGAATTGAATGTTTTGATGATACCAAGGTTCTTCCACAGCAGGCATGTCAGATGGGCTGGAGAACAAAAAGGATGAAGCTTTTAAATGGAGGAGATGATTGCAAAAACCTTAACATAATGCAGAGCTGTCGTCCAAGCTCTTTTATTGCATGGAACTAAGGATAAGTAGCATTACAAGAAGATTTATTTTTGTAAATGCAAAAGAATTCATGCACTTTCACAGCAGGGAATCTCTATAGCAGTTAAAACCTCAGGTCTATTAAAGTAGCATCCACTTGCTGTGCTTTTGCTTATCAGTTTTACTTATTAGCAAATAGATTCATGCTGAAATTCAAGTTTTCCCCTCGTTGTCCCCCAAATCCCTGCATCATTGTTCCTGAAGCACGCGTGTAAGACTAAATTACGCCCTTCATCATCAATTAGAAGGTCCAGATGGATCTCACGCTGCTGCAGAAAGGGACAGAAAAACTGCTGCAGCAGCAGCCTTTCTTTCCAAGGCCTAGTGGGGTGAAGTGTCAGAAACTCTGCAGATGGAGGAGCACCTCTGGGCAGAGTGCACAGCCCTCCAGCCCACCCCAGATTTTCCCTGGTTTACCAGTGACAAGCACTGAAATTCATTGCTGCCTTATCACTTCAGAGCCTTCTGTCCTGCCTGGTGCTCCTTTTTCAAGGGTTATAAAGCACTTCTGTTCCAGGGCACTGCACACAGATATTATATTTTCATCACAAACATGATGCCATTTTTTATTTCAGCATTTATCTATCTTCTGTTCCTATATGGCCACACTTACCATAATATCTCATTCTTCACAATCTTTAATACATTATTTATCCCTCTAAAAAGCATGTATATGAGAAGTATCTGAAAATAAGCAATAAACCATTTTAATACTGTTACCATCTGAGGCTATGGCTCTTTAAGAACTTTCTTCTCATTAACTCTGGAATGCTATGCATAACCTTGAGGCTGATAATGCATAGAAAATTCTTTGATCCAAGTGTAAACCTCCCCTTAGTATATGTATTAAAGGTTTGCAATTCAAAAATTAGTCTTTCCCAGGCCCTAAGTAGAGAATTCTGTTCTTTGCTCAGGCAGAAAAACTTACAGCTCTTACAGAAGTCACATTAATGAAAATAAGGCCTGCCTTTCCAGTCATTTATTTTAAAAGATTGACATTTATAGGTGGATTAAATATCATTCATACTAGTTCACACCACTTTCGTCTGCACTGGCATATTATGTTCTTTGCAGTTTCCTCTAAAAAAAAATAAATTAAAAACCAAAACATTTTGAGAATGCTGTTTCTTTCCAGATCACTTAGCACTAGCTTTCTAGACTACTCTGCATGATCCTTCTTTGAAATTGTAAAATTAAAGCAAGCCATGGGATGCATTTGAGCTGCTGATGTCTTTTGGAGGCAATTAAAATTATCCACTATGTTTCCTCCTCTCTCTACAGCTGCACTTGTGAATTTGGAAAGAATATTTAAATGCTTAACACTCCCACCCCCCAGTCTGAGGCTGAAATTAATTTCAGTTGCCAACAGACGTCAAGACTATTTTGGTGTTATACATGACTGTAAATACTCTGACAACAACTTAGCAGCAAAGAAATTTGGGAATACCCTCAATGTGGTCAAGATCAGTGGCATAAATTTGAATTCCAGTAATGAAAGCAGAAAGGTAGGCCTGAAAAGGCAGTTTCAGATGTGCGTGTGGTGACAAGTCTCTGGAGATGGGACCATTCAGAATAGATCACATCCATCCCGTGTCTCACCCTCGGAATAGGATCCTCAAAGAGTCAAAAGGGCCCAGATGCCTAAAACACAACATAGGTGAAATCAAGTTTGCATCAAAAGAAAAAAACCACCAGACAAAAGCAAGCATGGGAATTCGCTGCTTTTTAGCTATTCAGCCCTGAAGCTGGGTAAAACTTGTCCGGTGTCCCCTTTTTCCGAAGGGAAGGCTCTCTGGGCACCTGGCTGCAGGAGGATTAAGAAACCGTGGGGACACAGATGCATCCACGCTCCGAGCTCCCATTCGGATGCCCCACAGCAGCTCTCGGCTCTTGTGTGGCCTACCCGGTTCCCTGCTCTATGCCAGGCACTTTCAGTTTTGCACCGGCGATCCGTCACTCAACACAGCACCCATATTTGTAACTAACTGTCCTTTGGGAGGCTGAGGGCTCCGCAATCATTCCACTTTTGGCACACACCCTTCAGCTCGGGACCACAGGGCCCGCAGGGAAGTGCCAGCACAGGGCAGCCTGCGAGGCTCCGGGAGAGGGCGGGCAGCGGTGGCTGAGCAGGCTGCAGGGATGCACAGAGGAGCGAGCGGAGGGCCCTGCGGCGAA
>NW_009259191.1:1380495-1383367 GCF_000687185.1 Egretta garzetta
AGTGCCTGGGCCGCGGCGGGCCGCAAGCTGGAGGAGGAGCCGCGGTTTGCCGTTCCGGCGCCGCTTCCCTCTCTCAGCCACCTCCCCGCTCTCCCGGCCCGGGGGTTCTTCTGCGAGGCTGGTCCGGGCCCTGTTGCCGAGCGGGCCGCCGCCCTCCGCCTGCAATTCCGGTTGGCTGCTGGGCAGCTTCTGCCCCTTCTTGTGTGCATCCTCCGGCAGCCGGGCCCTGTGCCCCCCCGTTGGTGTTAGCAGCCTTGCTCCTTCACAGCTCTCGCTTTCCGGCGGAGGTGGTCTATTTTGAGAGACACTGACTCTTGGGAAGCTTGTGTGGTGTGGGAAAAGCTCTGTTGAAAAAACAGCAAAAGAAATCCCGGGGAACAGCAGCTTGCACGTGGCATGTGCTCCCCTGTGAGGGATGAGGTCCCTGTGAGGGGTGGGAGGTGGCACCGGGCAGCTCTGAAGTACCAGGGTGTTACGTGGGCGGGTTGAGGTCAAGAGGCGAGAAGGTGGAAAGTTCTTACATTAATCATGTTAGCATAGTTCCTTGGGTACTTTGCAAAGTTTTCTGCTTATATTCAAGGTGGGAGTAAAGTAAGAATCTGTATCGTTCTCCCAATAACTGTTAATAGAGTTGGGGTAGGTAGCGCTCTGTTACTCTGGAGTTGTTGGCTTCATAGGCCCTGGTCGCTGTAATCCAGAGGTTAAGCCTCCTCAGGGGGCAAGTGCTGCCAGAATACTTGCTGCTGAAAGGAAAACCTGAGGTGCCATGCAAAAAATTCAAGTGCAGATCCAGAAAGTACGTACTGGGAAATGGACCTGGTATTCCTGATTACTTAACCATCTTTGTTCCCAAACTTGTATGGCTGCTGTGAAATAGAGCTGTGAATTTTTACACGTAGGTGGTGAAGGTATCGCCCTAATGGTGTTGCTCTGCTGTCTCAATAGCAAGTGTTTGTCTTCATAATGCAAAGGTCCACTTGGTACCTGGAAAGGAGCAGGTGTGCTTTCCTTTTCTGTTCCTACTGCCGTGAGCTATTTCTGTGCCATGAGAGAGTACAGGGAAGGTGTTCCCCCAGGGTCAGGCTGCTTCAGTTGTGAGGTATTTGTTTTTCACCCTGCTCTCAAGGCTACAAATAACAGTGGAAAGGGACAGAACAGGAAATCTCCAGCACAGATCTGAGTGACGGTTTCAGCACATGTGGGTCATAGAATCATAGAATGTTTTGGGTTGGAAGGGACCCCTAGAGGTCATCTAGTCCAACCCCCCCTGCAGTGAGCAGGGACACCGCTAGCTAGATCAGGTTGCTCAGAACCCCATCCAACCTGGTCTTGAACGTTTCCAGGGATGGGGCCTCCATGAGCTCTCTGGGCAACCCATTCCAGTGTTTCACCACCCTCAGTGTAAAGAATTTCTTCTTTATATCTAGTCTAAACCTACCCTGCTTCAGTTTAAAACCATTACCCCTTGTCCTGTCACAGCTGGCCCTACTAAAAAGATTGTCCCCATCTTTCCTATAGGTCCCCTTTAAGTACTGAAAGGCCACAATCAGGTCTCCCTGCAGCCTTCTCTTCTCCAGGCTGAACAAGCCCAACTCCCTCAGCCTGTCCTCATAAGAGAGGTGCTCCAGCCCTCGGATCATTTTTGTAGCCCTTCAGTTTTGTAGTCATTCAGTTATATCCCTGCTATGCTATATAATTTCTCTCAGATAACCCTTTTAATAAGTGTATTTAGTCTGGTTTTAAACCACTTGTTTTGCTTTTTTTTCCCAATTGGAGTGTACTTTGGCATTTCTCTCCCATGATGGCTTGAAAACTTTCTAGCCTAAATTTCCTTCTCACTAGTTGATGCTTGACTTTTACACAAATGTCAACACTGGCCTTTCACTTTAATAATTTTTTACTTCCTTGGTGTTTGCTCTCTTGATGTATTTCTTGGGCAGCAGTTCTGTCATTCCACAACTGATCTTTGTCAGCTAGAGACACCTTGTTCCTTCAGTAGTACTTTGTGTGATAGCTCACCAGTCTTCTGATCATCTTAGGGATGGGTGCTACTCTTCCACTTTGAATTTGCATTGATCAGGATTGGAATTGAATTCAGCATTCCAGATGGGGTCTCACTGTTGCCTTAGGTGATGGGAGGGGAAAAAAAGTCCAACATTCATCCTGTATTTCTTAATATTAGTCTCTTCACAGCTCCACTGCAGTTATGCCATCATTTATTAACACACTCATCATCTTCCCCTCAGCCAGCTTTGAAGATTAGCCCCCGCAGCAGAAGAAAACCTGTTGTTAATACACAGTAGGTGCATCTCATCTCTGTTACTGTGGTCCTGCAAACAGGTTTTTCTATATCTTTTTGTTGACCTATGATGATTTCTAAATTTTGATTGGAAAAATTTCATGAGAACACTCTGACTTCTTGTGTCAGGGCCATTAAAAGTATTAAAAAGCATGGATCCCAGGATATGTAGAGGAATGTTTTTAATAGTAACCCTCAGCTTGATGCCTCCCAGTTTTGCACCTTATTGATGCTGTCCTTTGGCCAGTTCTGCACCACCTTAGGAGTTTCATACTCCCATCTTCTGTATCACAAGTGTCGTGGTTTAACCCGGCTGGCAACTAAGCACCACGCAGCCGCTTGCTCACTCCCTCCCCCACCCCCTCTGTGGGCTGGGGGAGAGAATCGGAGAAAAGTAAAAAAGTAAGACCCGTGGGTTGAGATAGAGACAGTTTAATAAGAAAGAAGAATAACAATAATAATAATCATAGTAAGAGAATATACAGAATCTATATAAAACAAGTGATGCACAATGCAATTGCTCACCACCCGCTGACCGGTGCCCAGCCCGTCCCGAGCAGCGATCACTCCCCC
>NW_009259191.1:1388729-1476999 GCF_000687185.1 Egretta garzetta
TTGCTCACCACCCGCTGACCGGTGCCCAGCCCGTCCCGAGCAGCGATCACTCCCCCTGAGCCGCGATCACACAGCCCGAGCTGTGACCACTCTGCCCACGACCGACCAACCGACCGAACTACGACCGAACTAACTAACCCCCCCGAGCATGACGTTATATGGTATGGAATAGCTCTTTGGTCAGTTTGGGTTAGCTGTCCTAGCTGTGCTGTACTCCCAGCTTGTTCTGCACCTGGCTGAGCAGGAGAAGCTCAAAAAGTCCTTGAGTAGTCTGAGCACTACTTGGCAACAGCTGAAAACATCAGTGTGTTATCAACATTCTTCTGGTACTAAATCCAAAACACAGCACTATGCTAGCTACTGTGAAGAAAATTAACTCTATCCCAGCTGAAACCAGGACAACAAGTAATAATTTCTCATGTGGCATCATATTATATGCTTTATCTAGATAATAGGCTTTCATGAAAATGTCAGCTTTTGCTTCATTGATCTATTTTTACAAAATGTGTGCTTATGAAAGTTTGGGCTTTCTTCTGGCCATGTTTTCCTCCATATCTTTATTCTTTACTTTTGCATATTTAAATCTTTTGATTGATGGGGTTATAATTTTTCAGATCTCTTTTTCAGCCCCAAGTGGGCCTTGTGTTTGTTATTTTTCAGCAGATGGTGCTATCCTTGTTTTCATAACATAGGTTTTAGGTAAGTATAGATCCAGTAAGAAAAACTACATTCTTTCAGAACCTGGGCTGAATATGATTCAGCCTCCCTGCAGCTCCTTGGTCCAGGCCTAGTGCATGTTGGGTAACTTCCATTTCCATCATTTCATTCGTTCAGTTGTTTTTTTGCTCCTGTGTTAAGTATCATGAAAACCAAGGCAAAATATTGAGTTGTGTTTGGGATGTAGATTTGTTAGTTTTCACATCTTGGTTGATTTACGCTCTATCCACTGTTTTCTCCTTGTTCACTTTATTTCTGACTAAAGTCCAATTTTTTTTATTCCTTTTCCTGTTCTTTTACAGTGCTCTGCGTATTTCTCAACCCTCTTTGACACCTATCCACTTGTATCAGACGTTCTGTCCTCTTTGTTTTTCCCTTTAGCATAGGGATGGGTTTTGCTCCTTTTGATTTAATGAAATTCCAAGATCTTTTCTGAGCTGAGTCCACCAGCATTTTGGTTTATCTCAGTGCTAGTTTTGTTCATTTCTGAAAGGCTGCTCTTCTAAAATGGAAAACCTTAGTTAAAGACCTTATTTGGTTTATCCTGCCACTAATTGAAATTGAATAATTCATGATAGCTCAGACTGATATTTCATTGTTATTTGTTTTTTTGAGACTAATTTTGGTGCCTACCTCTGCTGCTGGCATTTAGATTGCTCTTGTAGGAACAGAATGAAATTCGCATTATTCTTTATGTCATTGCTACATGGAGAATTCACAAATGCGGCAGTGAAGGTAGGTAGAGCTTTAAGCACTAAGATGAATTAATAGCATTGTGGATTACTGCCAGGTAAGGAGGCTAAAATGGCATCTCTTCACGTTGAGAAGATTATTTTTGCAACTCTAAGTCCAAAATGCTGTTCTGTCTGGAAGCTTGCACTCAGCGGAAGTTAATACTGTCCATTGCCCTTCATAGGGAGCTCTTCTCGTTTTGATGGTAATGGGCAATTAAAGGGATTTTTCAAGGCTGCCTTTTTCATTGGTTACATATGCAGCTGCAGTTTTAGGACTGCATGTAGCTAACAAACGCTGTAGGGGGTTGTGGATCAGTAGAATTCTGTTCCTTTTCATGAGATGAATTCAGTGATTTCTTAATGGCTATTTGTGATGTCCCAACAATAGAGCTGATACACGTTTTCCATCCTCCTGGGAACTGCAGCAGAGAAGTCCAGGGTAACGTTGTCCTAGACATTTATCATAGTCTTTCTGGTTGGTTGTAAGTTCAGTTAATTGCAGCATTGATATCCCTCTTCCTTAGCTCATCCATAGATAATACTATTACAGTTTTTAAAGTGGTCCCTCACTGTGCATGAACAGTTTGCAGTCAGATAAGAGCTTCAGTTTGTCTCCTAAGTGTTCTGCAGCTCCATGCATCACATGTGTACATCTGCAGTTCATGAATTCTATTTTGTAATGTGTCATTCATTTTTGGAGCTAGTTTAAACTTAATGAACATGTAGATTTTGTGTTCCAGCCCAGGCAATGAATTGTGCAGTTTAACTCAAGGGTAGTGGAAGCACAAGTTTCCATGTGTACTATCTTGCCCCACATGACAATTTGTAAGAATTTAATTTCTTTTCCAGGATAGCCAGAATAAATGGCACCTGTTGTTTGCAGTTTTGCCCTGTCCGATGTCTTCAAACCTCTTACTTTTCACCTCAATAAATAGGCAAATATTGGTTGCCTTCTCTAAGATGAAAGACACGAAACCCCAGCTGAAAATGATTGTAAATTCTGCAAAAATGTCAAGAAGAAAAGCGAGAGCTAAGTTAATATGACTCATAGTGTGTAGTTTGGGGGATCTTGCCTTGTATGAATGAAATCTGTCTCTTTCACTCCTATTCACACTTGCAACTGCATGAGTGTCATACAAGCTGTTTAATGCTTGACAATCTGTTTCAATTGGGGTATCTGTTCTTCTGGCACTTTTCTTGCAGATTTGAAGTCCTGGTTTACATGGAGAGAACCCCCTTTTTTTTTTCCTTTTCAGATATTTATGAGTAGAAGCGCTATTTTTTAGCTTATACTGTATTTATAATAACCTACCACACATTGGTTTCTGTTATTTCTTTCACCTGAGGCTGTTTTACTGCTGTTTATATAGTTTTCTTTTAGATCCAGTTAGTATTTCTCAAGTAAAGTGTTCATTTGGGAGTAGGAGACTGTAACCAAAGCACTTATTTTAATTCCTGTCACTCTCCTCCTTTGTCTTTCTACCTGGCAATTGAAAGTCTGAACGCTTTCTCCAGTAACCTTATGTTGGAATAGACAACCTCATATTTATTATACTGCAATAAAAAGTGAGCAGTAGAACTGAAGTGAAAGGTGGCAATTCTCTGTCTGGGTAATAGAATAAAACCACGTGGCTTGGAGAAAATAGTAAATAGTTTTGCGATGAGTTGTGTACATCCTTGCAGTGAAAACACAAGTAACACTGATGTTCATCAGAGCTTTAAAAACATAACAACTTCTTCTTATTTAAAGAGTAAGAATTGTCCAGAGAAAGTTGAGAGATAAGTGGCAGTACCTGGCAGCCTAATGAGGAGCCTTCCCTGCCTTGAGTACCCTCCAAGGTGGCCAAACTTCTCAGATAAAACTTTGTGTGCTGTGTGTCTGATAGTAATGGAACAACAGTTGCTTTTTCTTTTCTTTTTCTTTCGCCTTTAACAGTTGGACTTGATGATCTTAAAGGTCTTTTCCAACCTATATGATTCTATGATTCTCATTTACATATTAGAAGGCAAAGTTAATACAGTATTTTCAAATAAACTTGCTGGTTTTGGTGGCTGGACAGAGTATGGATATCTAAGCATGTACATTTAGTAGCTTCATTTTCTGTGGCTAGACCAAAATTTGGATGGTGTTTTGTGTCTTGGAATCATGTAGACTTCATTGTACATGCCTCTTCATATAGAACCTGATGTGACCCTTGATGATTAACTCTTCTATAGTCAGTGCATGCCTTTAGCTGTGTTAACCTGGGGTCGGGATACCAGGTTTCAGTTTTGTTTGAAGATAATTACTTACAGTATTTGGTCGAGATTATTTTTAAATTATGTCTATTTTTCCTGGTCAGTCTGTACAAACAGAATTGCTTTAGAAAAGAAATTTTTTTAACTCTAATCTGTTATAACCTGACTCTCAGAAATCAGCCATTTCAGCCTTCATTTTTATCTTGAAAACAGCTGTTACTTTCGTAACTAAAGTTCCGTTTGTTTAATGAATGTGTTGCTCTTACAGGTAACTTGCCCTGGAGTGCTGCTGAAAGACAAAGAGGAACTTTATCTCAGTGTCTCTGTACTTGGTCAGTACAAAAAAACTCAATGCGTCCCTGCAGCATTTCCACTCTTCTTTCAAGAAAAACTAGTATTTGAAAAGGTAAGATAATGTCAAGAGCTAATATGAGCCAATTAATTAAAACCCATCCCAAACTCCACAAAAACTCACTGCAAAATCCCTGAGCACAAGTAATCACACTGAGGATGGCAAAGCATTATCACTCCTGCTTCTCTTCAGCACAAAGGTTGTGTGTGCCTGTATTATCCATATGGTGACCCAAGAATTCTGTGTACTGAAGATTATAATGTGTGATGAGGCTTTTTAGGTGTTCGTTCATTCTTTTGTAAACTGTCCTTTTTCAGTGTCTGTTTTCCTGGCTTGGAAGGAGCTGAATGTTGTTCTTTACCTTGCCATAATTTTTGAACAACAAAGAGTATAAGATATAGGAGAGTCGATGTAATTTAGTAGAAAGATAGAATAGCAGCTCAAGCCATTTGATGACATCTTTTTCCCTTTGAAATACTTTTTTCATGGTTTGTCACCAGAATTCCCAGGTTGGTACTCTGGCCTTATAATTTATAGTTGTTTATCACATATTCTGAGTCCCTACTAGCTTCATTATTAGTACCACAGGGATAATGAAACATAGTATCTTACAGATATGATCTGGCTTCTTGACTACCTATGAATAATAATACTTTGCTGTCCTGGTTCCGGCTGGGATAGAGTTCATTTTCTTCATAGTAGCTAGCATAGTGCTGTGTTTTGGATTTAGTACCAGAAGAATGTTGATAACACACTGATGTTTTCAGTTGTTGCCAAGTAGTGCTCAGACTACTCAAGGACTTTTTGAGCTTCTGAGGGAGGGGGAGGAGTGAGCGAGCGGCTGCGTGGTGCTTAGTTGCCAGCCGGGTTAAACCACAACATTTGCCCTTTCTAGTTCTTTGCCTTTAAGCATTCCCCAGCACTTTGAAAACCAGACTGAGTAAACGTCAGTGATGCTCTGGTAATGTAGGTAAGATACAAACAGTGATAATTTCATCAGCTACTGAAGAGTAAAAAAGACCATAGTTTTTTAAAGGCAAACTTACCACAAGCTACTCAAGAGAAATGAACTGAATACTGTTTTCTTTGTAATTTAGGGGAACTCCAAAGCACCAGGGTCTATCTGCTTACTAAGGAGGTGAACAAGACAGCTGAGAATAATATCCGTCTTCTTAAAAGTAGCTATTGGATAGGTCTAGACACTTGTGGAGCTCTGGTACTTTGGTATTTTTCAGTGTTTGATACCTTGAACAGCAAAGTGATCTACACCACACTGCTGAGACTTTTGTACAGAATTAGAGGGAAGTCTATTAGCTGCTGAATATCCAGTGCAACATCCTCCCCTATTCCTTGCCATCTATTCAGGTTAAAAAAAAAAAGCCCTGAACAGTACTCTGTACATGAATAGTCACTTCTATGAAAATGAAGCTTAAAAGCATTACTGATATATTAAAGAACGTATTCTTCATCTATCAGAATTCTAGTACACTCAGCAATTTATCTTTCTCTCTTGAAATTTTCTCAAACAATACTTATCCCTATGTGTTCACAACACCTCCTAATTTAAATATGGAGAGGTAACCCTGAATGGCTAGAAAGCATATGTCAAGAACTGCTAGCTTTCAATGAATTTGATCATGTGCCAAATGATAATTTCAGTTTTCTTTCTTTTTCCAGTGGGGATAAGACTTGGCAACCATCTGAAGCAAGGAAGAATATTGACTTTTTTTTTGTCTTTCTCCCTTCTCTTTCCCCAGAGGTTCATCTGATGACTTTGTCCATGCTATTATTATTATTTATTAATTTCTTTTCCAGGCATTTGCGGATATAGTTGATCCTGGAGACCTTGTGGAGTTACTGGAAGGTAGGTTCTGCTTTTTATGTATACTGTGTTGTATGCATAAATGTCATGGATATATGGGGTCTAAAGACTTTTGGGAGGTTTGAAGTATGTGGTCATTTTTCTATCGAGCCTGTTTTCCAAAAAGCCAGTGGGTAACCAATGTAGTATATCATGTACTAAATAAGTAGGTTTTCAGAATAGAAGATTCGTTGTTAGAGGGTTTTTGCTGTCTTTTGGTTACTAGTAACCTACCCAAAATACTGTTAACTAACAAAATGCCTCTTGAAATGTATGCCACATGCTATAGAACAGGAAAAGGGCTAAAAGTTAAAATTAATGGGAAATTCAGCTGGTTATCCAGATAGATAATGTATTTAATTTATCTGACCATTTATTTGATTAATTTTCAAATAACATAAGCATAAACCTTTAACTTTCATAAAATTATTCTTTCTTTTTTTTTTTAAAGAAAATTATGTCTTGCTATGTGTGGAGCATAATCAATTGTAGTGAGACAACACTGACCCGGAACTTAGACTCCAGGGATATGCTCCCTCATATTGCGAGTTATCTGAAAAATTGGTGAAGCTTCCATCATCATCTTTTAAAAAGCTATCTTCAAAGGACAAACTTGGCAGCAGATAGAACTTCGCAAGTTCTAAGTCAAATTTAGAGTTGTCATTTGCACGCTGCTAATGCCATTGTGTTCATCTGTGGTATTTATGCAAGCTGTTCTTAATTTTCTCTTATTGTTGGAGTAGTGGAAATAGTGTAGCTATGTACAGTACTATGAAGCTTAAATCAGTCAGCCATTTTTCTCGGGTTTTTAATATAAGAATTACTTTCCGTTTTAGTTTTTTTTAACTCTGTAATAAACTTTTTTCCTTTGTAGTTGACACAGCAGTACTTGAACTAATACAGCTCGTTCCTCCAGGTATTGTATCAGTCTCTTCATAAATTATGCAGTTTAATAGGTGAATTTCCATGAGGACATTGCCCATTACAGCACAATCACTTTCTCCAACACACAAACAACATAGAAAGCTCTTCAACAAATAGTCCTCTGAATATAAAATGTTAATAGATCAAGAGGATCTCATTCGTGAAAGAGAATAATAACTGAATATTGAAATGTACTGTACTCAGGCTTAGGAAAGCGATAATATTTTAAAAATGGGAAATAAACTGAAATCATCCAGTGCACACTTATTAACTGCATCACAATTCACTTGCAAAGTGGCTGTCTGTGAAATTTCAGAGTGCATAATCTTGTTCTCAGAATGACACTTTTTTTTCTTTCCATTTTAATGGTGACCATTGGGAAAACTGTTATCCTCACTATAAGTATTACAGGTCTCTTGGGGTATGTGAAGATAATAAATAGCGATTTGTCATACTTCTGTTATTGGTTTGTGTGATTATAAAAATCTATTTTAATGAAATTCAAGTGTTCCCATGAATAATGTAAATCTGCATTTTATTGGAAATAAAGTCAAGTTTTAAAGAGGACTCGTTTGGAAACTGGGGTATTAAAAGAACTCTGTCACTTGTCCTTAGTATTTTCAAGGAAATGATTGCTTCTCTCAGGTGACTCACCAGACTGTTTACTTAAAGAAATGTACTGAACGTGGATTTTTCTTGTGGGAGGGTAAAAGATCCTGGATAAGGAATTTAATTTCAGGGGTCAGAGATAGGTGTGATACAGCCCAACATAAGCTGACAAAATGACTGCAATAGCACAATTTACATTTTTTTTTAATGATATACATTCAAAGTTTTCCCCTAAAGAAAATACATCTTTTTCAAAGAAGCAAACCAGGATAGTGAGAAAATCTGAGATAACAATTTTGATGTTGCTTGCATTTCTTTTACTATTATGCCTACTATTACTACTACTATTACTATTCTGTAATATGGAATGATACAGTTTTTCATAAGGGATTGGCTGCCATTAAAGATACTGGTTTCTTCTGTGGCATGGAAGCGAAAGAAAGAGTAAAACTACTGAAGAATTGCCTAGAGAAAACTTCTCGTACGTCTCTTAAAGAAGATTGTGTTAACTGTTCTGTAATTTTTTTTACAATAGCAGTGAAACATACTTTCAGAGTAGATTCTGCACATTTCTGCTGCTGATTTAACTTGATGAGATTATTTCCTAGTGTGATACAGGTTTTAGAGCCATGCTGTTAATTTTTAAAGAATAAAAATTATCTTAATTTCAATATGGTCTTGTGTGTGGTGTCTGTACAATACGGCTTTGTCTACTTTCCAATTAAAGTATATATTTTCTTTTTAGTAGGAAAAATTCTAGCTACATATGAAGAAAATACAAGAGATTTCCTGTTCCCTGACCCTAAGCTTACCTGTGGGCACCATGGTTTAGATCGTGAGATTTTAATGAAGAGGTCCTCTTCATTTACAGTGAGTGAATATCTGTGGATTGTATTTATGATACAGTGTGTTTCACTGAAGAAAACCCTTGAACTACTTCAAATGAAAAGCGATTACTTCTGACAGATTTTGCCATTTCAGGTGTTGAATGTAGGAATCCATAGTTGAACTTTGGTGAAGGTATAATCTTTTTTCAATATGCTTCAAAAAATTAGTTAATGTGAAAAAGTTAGTTTCCACTTGGTTTGCAGTGCGGCCCCATGGCATGTCTTCCGTTCAGTTTAGTCTGTGCTGCAGTTGGTAGTTGAAGGGATGCAAGAGAAGAGGGAGATGTTATATCAACTTCATGGTTCTCAGTAGATAAACGATGTAACCCTCCCTCCTCAGTCTGTCTTTGTAGCATTTTGTTTCAGACCATTGTTGGTACTGTTAGGACAATGTCAGTCAGTACAAATTTATAGTTCTGTGCCATCTGACCTGTGGATCTCCTTGAGGTGCAAGATTGCCACTAAAATAGTAACTGAAATTTAGCTTAGGGCTGCATGATTGTTTTTCAGTTTCAAAGCCTGTTTCTTAAAGTCTGTTCAGGCCATTCATGCTCATTTAGTAACTTGCCTTTTCTACATTTTCAAAAAAGCTATGATAAATGACAACTAATTGGCAGAATGAGCACGATGAATTAATGTTAATTTTCTGGAGACAAGGGCTCAAGTACATAGTAAATGAAAATTAATTTATCTCACACTTCCCTTTCATAGAATTTGAGTGTTGAATCTTAGGTGTCAGGAATAACTCAGGAAGGCACTTTGAAGATGATGGTGATGATATGGGAGATGGGTTTTGGAGTTTGTTTTCTTTGTCTTATTTTTGTAACATTTTACTAGTGGAGTGGCATGACATTTGGATTGGGAAGACAAGGACTCAGTTGCCCTGTCCGTTGTGATTGGATTCAAATCCCATGGTGGGAGGGAAATGCTGATTGAAGGTCATAGGTGTCTTTTAGCTGATATAATCTTTACCCTGCAAGGGCAACCTGGAAATTGCCCAGTCACTTGCAATCAGAAGTGCTAATTTGGTGTCTAATGCTGTGGTAAGTTTGAATGAATTAAAGCTGTGATTTTGTGATACATCATGTATGGTTCTGCAGCAGCTTAAACTGTCCCTGCACATCATTTTTTGGTCATAGCATCTCTTTGATATGGCTTACCCTATGCATCTTAGTGGTGGCTCAGGAGAGGGGGTGGGACTGTATTGTTTTCATATTGCTTACAGAATAGGTACTTTTCTGATGTTGAGAAAGAATAGATAGGGAGGTAGTAATAATTGAGGTGGTAATAGCAACATTATTTCAGCTTTCTTGTAAATGCAATGTAATGAATCTTTGTAGAAGCAGAGCCACTAGAGAAGTTTGAGGGTTTTTTGTTGGACTTCTTTAATAGAAAAATTATGTATTTTCTAATAAAGAAAAGGTGCCATAATTTTTGAGCTGTGAGAAGATGTGATCAGAGTCATTTGAATGTGTAGCTGAATGATGACACAGTAGTAGCTTTAAAAAGTTGATTGATGTTAAGACAGAAATGTACTTCCATGTCCTTGGGAACAGTGTAAATGAAATCCATCTCTGTCCTGGAATGAGGACTGCAGAAATATCTGCTGCTCCATTCCATCTCCATCGCAGACAAACCAGTTTAAGAAAGGATTTTGGCATACTGACCTCATTTGCAGGAATAATAAAGAAGCTGTATTTGTTGGAATTGGAGGGAGGCTCCCGACAAGAACTTGTGGTTTCTTTCCTTGCTTGCCAAATGGAATAAGTTATGAGAGGATTTTTACCTCCAGTAGAAATGCAGTCTCAAATGCCTCCATCTTCTAGTGTTCCCTAAGCTTTACTGGCAAGTATCTCCTGCTAACTCCTGTCAGCACCAAGGACTGAATGCGAATGCTAAGGAAAAGGGAAAGTGTTAAACAAGGTCTTAAGAACCCTCGCATTATTCCTATGCTAGTCAAGCCATGTTCTTCCTACATGAACAGTTATTTATAGCTAGCTGAGATGTTGAGTATTTTTGACTGACAGCTGTGCTTCAGTGGCACTTTGATTCCCAATATATTTGTCTTTTATTAAAAAAATAAAGGTAGCAACAGCAAGGTTATGGTTGTGGAGTTCAGATAGGCAGTGACAAGCAGTGTCTGATTAACACTGCTAATCTGCCAGTTGGAAGGAATCCCAAGTTGAGAGGATCAGAACTCCTCCAGAAATCTGGCACTTGGCTGATAATGTCTCTGGCTAAATGTCTTATGAGGCTTACAAACACAATACGCATACAAGACGTGCCTCGAATTATCGCTCCTGGTCCAGTGTTGCCCAGCTGAGGCTTTTGCTGGCTCTTCTGTATTTCTCTGCAACCCTTGCATTTCAGGATTTGTTTAAGCCTTGACTGGTGCTAACTTCTTACAGATGTCGTTATCTCCATTCCCCACCCTCATGCAGTATTTGCCATGTTACTTAAAACAGTTTCTTTTTAGTTATGCTATCTTTCATTAGCATACCAACACAAGACCTTCTATTCTATTCATATATACTTGTTCAAGCTACAGACTTGTACTCATGCTTCTTTCAGTCAAAAGCACATATTAGACTTGTTTTCTAACTTGGGTTCTTCTAAACATGAACTACCTTTACAGTTTTTCTATAATCAAATTAATAGTATGTCCATATCACTTGTGTTTAATGACTGGCACAGAGGGACTGACAAGCCTGTTCAGGGCTGCAGACACCACTAAGCTGGAGGCAGATTAATAGATCCCAAAAATGCTCTGGCTGGATTTTCATTTACAGATAAGTTTGGGGCTAAACGGAAGTTTTTATGTAATACTATATTGTATATCCTTCAGCAATCCCAAGTTCGGGAACTGCAGAACTCCTTCTCTGATTGCTTTTGGCCTGTAAGTTAGTTTTGACATGCCCATGGCTATGTATGCTAGTGCCCTCCCATATTACTTCTCCATAAACCATTTCTCTGAAGAAACTATGGGTTTGTATTATTATTTTTTTTTTAGCTGTGAGGATTTAACAATGCTGAAATCATTCTCAGTCTCTGTAAGAGCAGTAGGTGCTCTGTTTTTGCTTTTTATAGAAGACTTACTAATTCTGATGTGTCCTTTTTAAAATTGTTGATAGCACTTGACAATTCATTAGTACTAAAAAATGAGTTGATTAAAGATGGTCAGCTTTAAAATCTCTTTTATATGCCATAGCTTGACTTGATTGCATCCTGGACTCTGTTAATTGCTATGACTGAGCTTTCTTGGCATTTTTGTCATCTCATTTCCATGACCTAACCTGGGGCCAGATCATATTCCCTTATGGGAAATCAGTTTCTGTTTGGGCAGGTGGTAGAGAATAGTTTGGTTCCGCAGGAGACTTCACTCATGAAGTTCCTGCTAATTCTTAAGAATGTGGGGCAGAGTCACAAACAGACCAGCTCTTTTTCTTTTCTCAGTGTGTGCTCAAGTGCACAAGTGCCTATGCAGACAGATGCCTCAGGGCAGCAAACTCTGTCCCTGTTGAAAGAAGAGAGGGCAAAAAGTTTTAAAGACACTTGGTTCTCTCTTTGCATCTACAGAGCTGGATAAGATGCACATAGATGATTCCCACTTGTTTATAGCATGTGTGGCCTTTAGTTATTTTATGTCTTTTTTAATGTTGCTGTTAGGGGAAATAATGCTTGTGTGTCATAATCTTTGCCATTTACACCCAGCAAATTTTGTATATGTTGGCCAATTCTAGCTAAATTTAACAGGAAGTAGAGCTCACAAGGATATTATATTTCTAGACATGGCTGAAGTAAAAGAAGAGTTGAACAGGAAATGTTAGCCATGTAAAGATGGAAGGACCTGCTGGCCTTTAGTACATGTATGCTGGTTGACCAGGAGGCCCAGCTGGACCCCACTGACTCCAAATTGGTCAAACTAGGGCTGCCTCTTGCCAGCCACATGTCTGAGAGGGGGTTGAGAGGAAGTGGAACATGGTTATAGAACATGGGAGACAATTCACAGAAATCGGACTTTGCTGTAATGATTACAGAATAAAGAGGATTCTTAATCATGCTGTTACAAAGGGATAGTTATATGCAGTGTAATTGACTGATTTTCAAAATGTTTTTACAAAAAAAAAATTGCACAATTGAGACCACTTATAAATAAGTTTCCAAAGCTAGCATTAATGAAACTTCTAGAGCATGACTGGAATTTTTATTGATGCTATATAGCATGGCATGAAAAATCTTTAAAAGTGCTTTTGACAAAGAAATGTATTGAAATAAAAGTCAGACCTTAATTGTTATACGAAAGCAATATAATCATCTGTAATTGAATTGTCAGAAATGCAAATGTTAGCATCTTGACATTTACCATTGCTGTTCTGTCTTTTCTAATTATCTTTATTAAAGGCTGAAATTAACAAAGGAAATGGCTGAAAATTAGGAATGGTTTGTTACATTAGGTGACATTTACTTCTTTGATACCCTTTATCTTGAGTTGGAGCTTGATGTTCAATTATTGTCTCTCTTCTAGGGAATTGCACCAAAATTGAGATTTTCTACAAGCTCCCTTATTACAGAAAGTCTGTTAAGCTCAGGAAGGAGTCACATACAGGTTAGCATAATTTAATTGTTTGCAATTTAATTTCTAGATTTAATATTGATAGCCTTGTTTCCAATTTTTGCATGTGCTGCTCACTTCAAACTTTTCTCATTCTTTTGTTGTGGTTAAAGCAGTTGTCATGGGTGCTTGACAACTTGATTAAATTTTTAATCAAGTATGAGTAAAGTGTGGGTTTGGTGCATGACAGTAAATGCTGAGAGTTCCTTGAATCTGAAACAATTATCAGCTTCTATGTTCTATGATCAGCTGAAGTGTCAATCCCTGGCGTATTTGTAGGTGGAAAGATGCCTTCTCACCATTTCTTACTGACACTTAAAATTAAGGTGGGACGATGAAAGCTAGGTGAAGTCAGAGAAGGTACATTATCAAACAAACCAATTAATTTAATTGTTTTCCATAACAATATCAGTAACAGTAATGGAAATGAAGATTTCTGTTGAAAAGGCTGTCACCAATATTAATCTGCTTCTGCAGCGAGCAAAGTTAAAGGTAATGTAGCTGAAGAGACTAGGGGAAAAAAAACCGCTCTGATGTGTTTGTTCATTTAGTAGCACTCTTCTGTGGTCTCACAGATTGAAATTTTGGTTGGGTTTCCTGGCACAAGCTGTCACATAAGGTTACTCTTACATCCTCCTTTTTTTGCCAGATTATTGAAAAATGGTGCCGTATCATTAAAATGGAATGGTTGTCAGGGAGGCTTGCATGCAGAGAGGGTTAGGTGACTTTGACCTGTTTGTGGCATTGCTAATTAGTTCACTGAGAAGTTTCTTCCAAATTTAGCAAAATAAATGTATTGAGACACTTGGATAACGAGTAAAAAGAAATCAGTGGAAATTGGCATTGTCAGAAAACGAACTATTGAAGGTGACTTGAGTAAAGGCAGTTTGATTTAAAATGTCCTTAGAAGCATTTAATGTTATGAATGGCATATCAAAGTTGTATGTGTTGCAGTGAAGATCTAGTTTCACAATTGGCATAAGCCAGAAGAAGCACAGCCTACTTCTGGTGAAATAGAAATCAGTCTTAGAGAATTAGGTCTGGGTTTCTTTGGGCCAGTTCCATACTCTGGCTCACTACCAGCTGCACAAGTGCTAGTGCAGGCGTGAGAAAGACAGTGGCGTAAACAGTTTGTGTGATGCCAGATTCTAACCGTGTTGATGCAAAACAAACACGCAACCTCAGCCACCTCCATTGTTGGGTGTAGGGGGAAAGGCTTGAAGGCAAGCTGGACACTTTATTTCTGGGTTCCTCTGAACTGAAGTAGTGCATGCAACATTCATATTTAAGAATAATGTCAACTTCTTCAAGCTTGAAAATAATTTCTAACAGGAAGAAGTCTTGTTATACCATTATTTTTGATCTTTTATAACATGTGAATTGTGGCCAAGTTGACCAAAAAGCCTCATTATCCATAATGTGGTATTCAAAGTTAAAACATGCTGCTGACTAAGTAGCCTGATAAGAGTTGTATAATCTAAAAAGCCTTGACCTATAAAGCTTGTAGAGTAATTGAATGCTCATTTAATGCCAGGAATTACAAAGGAATGATAATATATTTTAAACAAAACTTCAGTGTTGGAAACAGTTTCCCAGAATTTGAAATTGGACACTGAAGAAGTTAATTGTTATTTGGAGGGAGTGTTAGTCCTGATTGTTAGGTAAGCTTTGCTAGTAACAACAACAAAAGCTACAACAGCACCACCCCTATCCTATGTTGTGGCAAGGGAGGTGGTGAGGTTGGTTGTTCCTCCACTTTCCTTTATGCTGCTGTATGTAGCTATTTTAAAAGCAATATCAACTCAGAGGTATTTGATAATGGTGGGATTTTTATAAATTCTGGCTACAAAATCTGTTTCGGATGTCAAGTGCCAGATTTACAAATAAACAGCTGCTTTGCCTCTTCTTTTGCAAAAGTATTCACATGATTTGAGAGGATCTTTGGAAGATGGTCTTTAAAGTTTTGGGTTTGGTTTTTTTTTTGGCGGGGGGGGGGAGTGTGGTTTATTTGGTTTGTTTTTTTTTTTTACTATACATAGCTTCTTGATTATAACTGTTTAAAGAACTAGTAAATTCACCATGATCTAAGAAAATATAAATACCAAAGAATGTAATTACACTTCTTACGAGGCATTAGGCAACTCTAAGTGAATGTAATTTAAACTATTAAACAGGCTTTTATTTTAATCTATGTATTTTATTTTAAAGGATAAGACTTTTAAAAGGTTAAAAAAGGTTTAAACAGGTGAAAAAATGCTTCAAATCTGTATATGTCCAGTCCAGGTAAAGTCTGTGTTAAATGAACTTGTGACAAAATTCAATTTAAGTTTTTACAGTCTCTGTCTACTAACTGTGTGAGAAAGTTAATTGGGTAAGTATGAGACACTTAACCTTAACATTTAACATGGAGTAATGTGTGTTTTAACCTCCTTCTGGTTTCAGAGAAAATGATAAATACATTGTTTTTTAAATTGCTGTTTGATTATAGTTTTGTGAGGGGAACATCAGCTGACATGGCATTTATTTCTGTTAAAATTATTAGTTCCCCGTTTGCATTATTTCCAGTGATCTTTGTTCTGCATGCTGTCAAACCAGATAATTTCTCTTTTTCACTTTAGGGTGATTTGAATTGGGTACATCACTCAACCCCAAATGGAAAATTGCAAACAAAGTTACCAAAGAAAAATACTCTTTCACCTGAGAAAAGCAGGCACAGCCTAGCAACAAAGAACTACGAGCAGCCTACAATAGCTTCTAAATCACGCTCTCCATCTCCATACACAAAAAGACGAATGTGTGAGCTATCAGAAGAAGCCAGGCAACGACTGGCCCATTTAAACCTTGGTCCTTATGAATTCAGAAGAGAAACTGATAAACCTCCATTTGTAGTTAGACGGGTTTGTATTCTCTCCAAAGTGCTTCCAGCTTAAGCTCAGATCAAATATTGTTCTTTCACTAAATACTGCTCCAAAAATTCATTCAGCTCTTAGTTTAGATGAATAATTTTTCTCTCCTTAACAGTCTGTCACATAGTAATTTAAATGTAAAATTAACTAAAATAAAATTTCTTTCATCTGCGTTAGTAACAGACAAAGATCAAATTCTTTCATGAATATCTTGGTTAAATTCTCTGAGGCCCCATTTCTTTTCTTCCAGCGCACTAGACAGGATAATAGGTGTATAAATTCAGCTTGGAAGTAATTGATATTAGTATTAAAAATTCCTGAATAAGACTTTAAATAAAGAGTGTCTAGTCACATTATGAACACTTACACTTCCTCTCTTTCAACTTTTTTTATGTTGGCATCCTATGATCTTTGAAACACTTCCTTTGCTCAAAGCTACATCTCTAACACTTTGACTTACAGTTCATAACCAGTCTGACGTTTGCACCCACATAAGGACTTTTTGCTAACTGTATGTGAAAAATTGTTCTGAAATTGGGTGCTTGTTTAAAGAAGCTGTGTTTAAGTGCTTTAATACAAAGGGGCCAGATTTCCCAGCCTCTTGGAGGGTCACATTCTCTTTTTTTCTTTTCTATTTTTCTTATGATTGTAACAATCCTTTATTTTTAGAATGCCACTTTGTATGTGTAGGGGCAGAGACGGGACTGTTCTGATTCTGTGCTATGACATTGATTTGGCTACAATTCTGGATGCTTGTCACAGCCATTGAGATAATTCAGTGTTTAATTAGTTTGCTTCTCACTTTATTTAATTTTTCTTCTAGTTTATGTACAAATTAATTAATAATATCTTCCCAAATTTTAGAATTCTTTTCCAAGTTTTATTCGATCTATAGGTACCTTTTAGAAATTCAGATTAGCCTTAGTAAGCCATTAATCATTCATCAACCTACTGTTTATCTCTCTCTCAGATATCTTTCTTTTAACTCTTTTTAATCGATTCTTCTGTTTTTTGATCTATAGGTGAAGTTCACAGTTTAATTATAGCGTCTGTAAACAGTGACTATTGATTTTGATTGCTTGGTTATGTTTGTACAAAAAAAGTCCCTTAATGTACTGTACCCTGACCATCATGGCCTTTCTAGATTGAGAATACTCGTTTTAGGGCATCTTTACTGCTGAGGACTCTTTTGGCCTGGAGATTTTGTGTTGTGTGACGTTCAAAATTAGATTATGTTAAATGTAACTGTTTTAATTAGGAAAAGATTCAGATCTCTTTTGGTGAGATCTGAACTATTTGGAATAAATATGAGACACCAAGAATTGTTTAAAAAGACTGCAGACATTATAGATGAAGGAGAAACTATGTACATTTTTTTTTCTTTGAACAATATGATAGAGTTTTCTAGACCTTTCTATTTCTAGTACTGTTTTTGTTTATGCACAGTAATGCTAATAATACAAATAATATGAGCAAAGTGTTGTGAAAATAGTTTTAAATAGTATTTAAGTAAGAATTAAAATATTTCCGAACGGACTAGATATCTTATGAATGGAAAGTGAAAAAAATAGAAATTGATACATCTGATACTGAGCATTTTAAACATATTTTTGCTTCAGGTTGAACAACCAAGTCCTAGTATTAAACTTCATACCTGGTGTCCCACACGAGAAAGCACAGTGGAAGCCTGGACCAAGGTAGACCATGGTCAGTATTTTCTACTATATATCTCATTAATGCTTTTGTTTTCTGCAGTAGTTTAGTGAGGTTATTTTGGTTTGGGGTTTTATTTTGTTTTTTTATTTATTAAAAAAAAAAAAGTCAGTCTATAATGGAGAAAAAGCTGTTCTTCCCAGGAATACGAAGAATACTGAATAAGCTACTGCTGCAAAAGGTGGTTTTGAATAGTTCTTTACCTCATGAAACTTGGAATATAGTTCTACATGATACAAAAGTAGGAATAGAAAATACCAAAGCTCAGGTGAGTGCTCCGTTTCACTCCACTTGTTTTGATGAGTTGGATAGTGGAGTGCATCTGCACCACAGTCTGTGGGTGTGTTGTTCAGGCTTGGAGTATTGATCAGTTTGAAGTTCAAGGGCTCTGTTTCTTCAAAAATGAATAATTTTTATTTCAGCAGTATTTGTGAGTAGTGGATCAGTGACTTACCATTATTAATGAGCATCCAGGATGTGCTCAAATATCTGCTTTGGCATTCATTGGTATCAGTAAGTAGGGATTTATTAAAAGGTATGGGACCAGAAATTAAAGGAAGTACCCTAAAACTTGGTTTTATTGCATGTGTCTGGCAATATGAGGATTTTAATGAGTCTCATCAGTATTTGTGTGCTATATGTGCTCTGCCTAATTTTTATTGCACCTCCTCACTAATTATAAATTGTTATATAGCAAATCATTAAGAACTTGTTATTTTAGATTTGTTCTTTGTAGTAGCACTGGGTGCAGGAATTTAAAGGTTTCACATTCCCTTTGGGGTCATACTTACCGATCTGTAGTAGCTGGATAATGTAACAAACCTATTATCAACTGATACCATTGCCTACTTATGAAATGAGTTGATGGTTTCTGGCCAGTGGTTCAGAGCCTGAAAACTACCTCACTATTAAAAGCCAAAGGATTCACACCTGCCCGTGTCTTGAGGCTTAACTGTAACTTCTGAAAAAAAGATTCCTAGGATTAGAATTCTTAATACTGACAGTACAGTTTAGTCCTTCTTTGCTTTTGTGCAGATAGCTAATAGAGGGTTCTCTTTACATTGCTGTACACCATAGAAGTGCCTCTTTGGGCTTGGGTTACGGTATGAGGGTTGTTCAGTACAGACTGCTAAAACAAGTCAAGAGGCCAGACATAATTTAATGTCAGTCCTTCAGGGGTGAGATGAATATTGACATTAGTGAAACATCCTAACCCAGTATGGATCTCATAGCTTCTCTGCCTATGTTTCCATGGGCTTTGTACTCATGTTTGTGGGTCAGTGGTGAGGGAAGGAGTGAAGAGGTGATAGAAGGAGGAAGAGGTGGTCGCTGGGAAGCTTGTTCAGAAGAGATTAGTAAGGTAGTGTCATGTACGTAAGAATTTTTGGGAATGGTAGAGCTTGATTATATATCTATTTAGGCAATTAACAGCTTAACAAAATGGACCACTTCTGTCTATGCAGAAGACGGTGCTTACACCGACTCATTATTATAAACATTGTATTCCATGAAATGTGAAGTAATTGTTTTCAGCTAAAGTAAGTGATTTCCTGAAATATTCTGAGGACACTGTTCAGAGTTTCACAATATATAATAATAAATTGCTTTAGTACTGTTTGGGAGGAGAGATAAGGTATTTTGTAAAAGATCTTGTAAAATTCAAGATGTTCAGATTTTCTTTTTAATTTCGTCTGTGATGCACCTTTTTTCTTTCTCCAGATCCTTCTCTTCTTGGCAGCTACAGACCCAAGAAAGCCAAAGTGAGTACTTTGAAGTGCTACTGTTTACAAATTGTTTTTGGGAAGCCCTGAGTGAGAATGATTGTCCTTTGTAGGTACTTTTGAGACTTTATCTACTATAGTATCAAAAGCAAGAAAAGGGACATTTTAAATCTTAGCTAACCAGTTTTAGGCCTGATGACAGATTACGAATTTACAAATAGAAATGTGAAACAACGCTATAAAATGTTCAAGTAGGTATAGAACTTGCTTCTCCTTGGCATCAAGGTTTGTGACAAGGCCATAGATAGAAGAGTCTTTAAAGGCAGTGTGCATTTGCCTTCCCGGTCATTCTGAGAGCACACTTCATTCCGGAATTGTATGCAAAGGTTAGCACTGGTACAGCTGGCAAGCCACTGTTCTGTTATTTCACATCCTTGCTTTTTCAGATTTTTAGCTGCTTTGTGTATTAAATGGATCTGAAGATTAATGTCAGGGTTCCTTTGGTTTGTGGTGGTTTTTATTCTTTCCATCCTCATTTAGTTGTTTTTGCCTGTGTTCCTGACGTACTGCAGAAATTGTGGATTTAGGCATTTAATTATGTGTGCCCTCTTAGGTTTTCTAATGGCTGGGAAAACTGATAACAGGGAGGAGGAAAGAAGGGGAATCAAAAGGATAAACCTTGATATATGTTAAGCACACTTGTCAGATTCTAAACTTGTATTACCAAGGATTGCAGTTTTGTGTACCATATGAGTCTAATATATTGTGCCACTTCTGGATTGTTCCACGGCTGTAAATGAGAAACTGTAAAGAAAATAGAGAATTTCTACTAAATATGCTAGATACGTTGTTGGGGGGTTTTGTGGGTTTTTTAATGATGGCTAATTTAAGGTTGTGTTGACCCCCCGTCCCTCTGCCCCTCAACGGGAAAGTAGATTTTAGAAGCAGTCATTGTTTGGAGAATGCAGATAGCTGAGCTACAGGTTAATGCATCATGTTCTTGATGCCTTTAATCACTTGTGATTCTCACAAAATCAGGGCTGAAGAGAATGTATCTTTTTCTTGCCAGAAATACAATGTAACTTTGTTTAAGACAAGCTGTTTCCCAAAGCTGAGGAAAAAAGCCCCTGCAGCCTGGAAAGAGCTAATGAATAACCTGATTATTGTTGGTCTGGTTTTGTTTTTTTCTTCAGCTTTGGGAAACAGCTCCTGTAAAAGTCCCCATTCCAGGTAGAAGGGGGTAACCCATGGAGACATTTTAGTGACATGTTTGTTTCAGGTTAAGGGGAACTATGAAAGGAGTAACTAGTATAGTGAAGAGTGAGTAGATGAGCCTGAGTTTTCCCTTGAAGAACAGCAAATAATGAGAAAAAAAAAGTCTTTAAGAACAAGGGTTCCCACACTGAGGTTTGTGTTGTTTAGACTCTCGGGCATCATTCTGAATCTTTGAGATTCCTGGGAGGGGTAAGCCTTTAAATTGTGCAGTCAGAAAAGGTGATAAAAGGCCTGTTACACTAGACTTTGCCAGAAGATGGTATGTTAGATACCAACAGGGTCCTCTGACACTTGTTGATTTAATTTAAACCAAGGCTTTTTCTATGAAATGAGGGTCCTTATTCTTTCTGCAGCAGGCAGCTATTCCTACATGTATGTGCAACCTTTAACTTTTTGGTTTGAAAAACAAAAACATGAAAACTGTACATCTTGATATTCATAATAAACTTTAGCAAGGTTTGGTGGGTTTTTTTACAGGCAAAATCTACTCATGGAAAAGACTTTGACAGTTCTGATGTCTGCCATGAGGATGTGATCTCAGATCCACCCAACAGACAGTTGCATTCTGCTTCATCAGAGCATTCAACACCTCCAGCATTTCAGAAGCATTCTCAAAGTTCGGTGCTAAATCGATCTTCTCTAAGGGAAAGGTAATGACTTGATTTTGTTTGTGAAATTCTGGAATTATTAACATGAGCAGGTGATAACAGTACTTGCATGACCATGTTTGGAGGTGTGCAGGCTGAAGAGACTGAAAAATCTTTCCCCCACAGCTATGCTGTCCTTTGACTTTTCCTCAGGTGCTGTGTTTGCCATCACCTCTCTGCTTAGTGAATACAATCCTAATAATATGTCAATGAAAAGGATTTTTGATATATCTGTTGCTAACCTCTGAAACAATGAAGCCTCAGATTTCACACTGCTAATGTCTGTCTGAAACAGAGAATACTTAAATAATCACTGTTTCAGAGGTGATTAGAATCTCAGGAATGTAAATATAGATACATGTCAAGTAGGCTTTATGGGAGGTACTTGGAAACCTTTCTTCCTTCTGACTGTTGTTCAGCCTAGTGTTTGTTGTTCAGCCTAGTGTTTGTAAGTACATACTTGTGGCTATTCTGTAGTCAGATGTGTGACTAGGGTGTATAACGTACACTAGTCAAGTGTATTATTTTCCAATCTTTCTGCTTTATTGACATCCTAAGATGTTTTTTTGTTTAAGTTGAAATGTGGGCCTGTACAGCAATTTTGTGCATATTAATTGCTATATTTAAATTAGTTTTCTTAATAGTCTCCACTGACACCAATGGGGCTGGAGTGGAGACAGTTCCTAATATCCCTTAGTTCAGTGGATTTCAATCCCTGGCTTAATATTTTGGGCAAGCCTCGATGCTTCATTGTTTCATGAGGGTGGGATGGAAGAAATGTCAAAACAGACACATTTTTTCATGCTTAAGTCCTCCAGTCCTTGAAGGAGAGTAATTCCCTACCTCCTGCTGAGTAGAACATGTCCTTGATGCACAATGCTTCTACTGTACATTCAGTTTAGTAAGTTACTAGATGGCTTTCTGGGAGCAGAAAAACTATATACAAACCTGGGCCTGAATACATAAAGTAATTGGGAGAAGCTGAGGATCAAACTGATGTCCTCTCCTAAATGCTGAAGTATTTACTGAGGCCCTACTTGGTAGATGTACTTTGGTGGCTAGTTCACGCTTGTTCCAGGCTGTTTCATCCCTGTTACCGTTGGTACCTCAGTTAGTCAATGCTCACAGAGTGTATTTTGTGGCCTACACACAGCCTAATGCTTTTTCAAAATAGAAAAATTGTCTCAGTTTTTTTCTTTAAAAAGAAAAATGACAGATGGCAGGTGGGGATTGAATTTTTAATACTTATGAAGAGCAAGTTGGTGTTTTAACATCTTCCTCTGCTTGAAAACTTGCTTGTTTGTTGTTCTGTGTAATAGTATTTCTTGAGAACTGTTATACAGAGATTAGGATGTATCTGGGGTTTGGAGGAGGTTTTTTTGTCATCTTGTCTACCTCCCTGCTCTCTCCTGACATTGTTTGTGCATTAGTTACCCATGTCTGGGGAAGAGATATTGTAGTGGTGACTTTTTTATCCTTCTTTTTGCAACTGGACTCCTTTGGGGGAGGGGGGGGTAAATTTTAAAATAAAAATATACGTAAAGCTGACAGGGTTCCTTATACTGATAGCAGGAAAGTCTTGTATGTTGTGAGCTGCTGTTACATGCGTAGTAATTTATTCATCTGCCAGTTAATCTTGAAATTATCTGAATATTCTTGCTTTTTCTCCTTACAAGCCCCTCTCCAGAAGAGATTTGTGATCTTGTGAAATTATATTTTTTTCTTATTAGAAAAAAATGTTCTCAGCTCTTTAGAGATGTAACATCTCTTTAACATAAAGATGTAAGTATTTGCTTTTGTCATCAGAAAAAATTCAAAATGAGAACATAAAGGGCATATTCTAAAAAATTTGATCTCTATTTCATGTTGCTGAGATAACAATGGCTTTAGCTGACTGTATACTGAGAGCTATAGTTGGAATGACAAACATGGATCGGAGGTCAATGTTTGGAAATGCATGCAAATGCTGCTGTTCAGATCATACAAATACAGAGAAAATCAGTACTACTGAAAGTATACCAGTGTTAGTGTATTTGCAAGAATACAGTTTTATCTCACAGTATTTGGTGTTTATTTCCTCAATTTGTCTTTGTAATTCAAAATAAAAGAGCTTAGCATATCCAGGCTATTTTTTTTAAAATGCTAGTCAACCCACAGTCAATACGAAACTTGACTTCCCACCTTGACCTTTAGTTCCCTTTTCCCTTTTTTTTTTTTTTTTTTTTTTTTTTAAAAATAGCGTGAAGTGAATGCCTGCCTTCTTGGGAGTACTTCCCAGACTACTGCTGAACACTTGTTAAGCCACAGCAATACTTTTCAGTGATACAGAAATTGGGGTCTTGCATAAGGTCCTCTGAGCTCTTTTTGTAGCAGTTGCCAGTCCCTTTCTGTGAGCCTGCTAGAGAGACCACAAATCGATCCTCTCCCCTTTTCCACTGGGTTTGAGCCAGAAGCAGAATTGTAAATAGATTTACTGCTGAACAAGTCGGCAAAGTTTTGAATATTTATTTTTCATACTTTATTTTTACATTTTTCATTATTTAGGTCACCTAAGGAAAGCACTTGCTAGTGTTGCAAACTGACATTAAGCAGAGCAATGTGGTTCTACATCTCTACTTCTCATTTTGATTCTAGCTCCTGTGCAGAGCAATGGTACATGCACACTCCAGTTCCTGCCCATGATGTGTGGCCAGCTTCAGTCAGTGCAGTTGAGTTACCCCCACAGACTGGTTGGTTGTGCATAGATGAGTATCCTTTTGTGTGTAGATAAGTATACTGTATGCTTTGTGAAAGAGTATTAGCACATTATTCACTCAATGCTGCTGCAGGAAAGCAAAATTCAAGCCCAATCCTTGCTTTCATAGTGCACGTACATCCTCATGCACTCCTAGAGGACGGTTTTTTTCTTGGGATTTACAAGCTAAGCCTTCCTTGCAGCACTGAAACCTGCAGCAAAGTACCTTTTGTAAAGAAAAGGAGAAACGATGAGGTGGATTCTGTAAGGTAATGACAGAAGTCCTCTGAATGGAGCTATCTCCTGGCACAAGAGAAATTCTTTTCTCAAGAGACAGCAGTAATCATAGGAGTATTTGACCATTTCTGTTATGTTGAGAGGCAAAGCTACTTCTCATGCATTTGGGATCAAAGGATTCTTTTTCCTACTCTGGACATGGCAGGCTTTTGCTTTTGTTTTTTATCACTGATCTGAAGAATAATAATTTCCAGAGTGAAGTCTAGCTCAATGTCTTTTTTATGTTCTCCTGGTTATACTGCTAATATGTGATCTTACCTACTATAAATTTTAACAAAAATCTAAGTTTTGTTTGAAGTAAGACAGAGGTTAACTGTATGGATCAGATGCCCTTCTGTAATACTCCTCTGCTGTTTTGCTACCATCTTTTTATGTTATCTTTTTTCAAGTACAAGGGAAATACCAGCATGAATTTAGCTATTACTAATGATAGTAATTCCAGTTATCAGAAGCTTTGGCTTTAGTGATCATGAAATGTCACCCCAGGATCCTGGGTACTAGTTTTGTTGCATAGCAAAATCCAGACCACAGCTAGTTCACCTAGTATTTTAGACTGTGGCTTGCATCCTAAGACAGGGTTTACTTCTGTGAGAGTGTTTAAATCCTGAGAACTTTCTACTACAAAGTAGAACACTGAAAAATTTAGCAGAGTTTTCAGAAAAAAAAGCTTGCTCTCAGGAGAGGTTGCAACTAGGTTTCCTGTCTATTTCTAGCTATTTAAAAGTCATTATTTCTGATTTTTTTTTGAATTTAGTTTGGTAGTGAGGTTGTTCTTGAATCTTTTGGGTTTATGAGTCTTAGCTCTTGGGGAAGTTTCCTTATTTTGCATTCTTTAACTTAACCTCTGGAAATCAACACATGCAGATCAGTTATTTCAGTGCTGTATTCTGCAAAACTGAACAGTACCTAAGCCTTGTTTCATATTTTTGGCCAACATCTCTACTATTTGTCACCTTCATTGGTTGATTTTGCTGCAAGGGTAGGTAAATTTGAAATTGATTGCTGTCAAAGCTGTTTTGTGTATAAACAAATAAATTCAGAGATTATAGAAGGTAATGGAAAAGCTTCCAAAGATGGGGAGGTGCAGCCCATTAATGACATACTAATGACTTAGTACCAGAATAACTTGAACCTTTTTGGGGCAACTGCTCAGCTAGAGTATTGGGCCTTCCTTGACATCTTGGAAGCTGTCTGCCACCTGGGATTCACTTTTTACATGAGGATGATGTATCCTGCCCCAGTTTTAAGGACTAGATGTGAAGCTTAGGAGGGTAAAGAAAGCATTTACTAATTTAAAAACTCAGTACCGAATGTATCTCTAGTGTTTCAAGGCCAAAAACTAACAGGGCTTTTGAAAATAAGAGAAACTATTTGGAAAGGATGAGCATTTTTTTTTTTTTTTTTAATCTCTTACTAAAGAGGGAGTGCAAATGGGTACACAGCTAAGCCATCAGCTTCTGCTTCCAAATATATAGGCTGCTGTGCTTTGATTTAAGGCCTTGTCTGTGTGTAATTGTTTCTGCTTCATAGTAGTATCTTGGCATTGTGCAAGCAGCATACTTCTTCCACTTAAAATCCTTGCATTCTTACAGTATTTGTATTTTGATACGTTTTCATTACAATTTAGGTACTGGTATGTATCAATACAGTCTCTAAAACACTTTTGCACTGGTTTAGCTGCATCTACACTAAGGTTCGTAGCCATCAGTAATTTTAAGAAAAAGCAAAACAAAATTGCATCCTTTACTAAGTAGACCAGGAAAACTCTTATGTGTAGCCCAGCCTTTCTACTGTGCCTCCATACAGACCAGTACACACTGAGAACCAAGTTCATCGTGGTGAATTGCCACTTCATGTCCTCTTAAATAAGAATAAAGCAACTTCTCCACTTACTGTGAGTGCTGCATAAATGCCTACTTGGATATAAAATCTGTGAGGTTTATTGCTATTTCAGAATTAAATATATTTGGTTTTCTTGAGGATCTCTCTTGTTCCATGTATAAGTTCTTGCAGATTATGGTTTTTCAGGTTATACTTAGCTTTAAGAGTTCTCCCTCTTCTCCCCCGTTACAGTAGCATTCTCTCCAATTGTGAATCTGGTACTACAGTACTTCATTGATTTCTGTCCTCTGATAGTTTGACCTTGTAATGTAGTTTTCCTCAGCATGAAGTCTGTGTCTTTGAAGCTGATGAATTCGTCGTGGAGGCCACATGCACCGAGTTGTTCACAAGGCTAGGAGGTGTGACGGTGGGGGAAGGGGTCACGATAGGCATTGCAAATATCTGCAGTAGGCTTTCGCATTAATTCTACTGATATGAAATGTATTAATTGTGATATTAACATTTTTGCTATGTGCAAGTGGATGATTGGATTGTCTGACATTTGAAAATTCCTATTTATTACAGCTCTCAAGTTCGCAAGCTGCTGTTTGACTAGAGTACATGGGTAGATGTATCCTGTTTGTATTTCTAATGGAGTATTTCATCCTAATGGATAAAATTATACATGAAAATAACTTTAATCTTTCACACAATCTTTAGGCTTCTTTTTTTTTATCAAGGTAGATGTTGTCTACATGACCTTAAAAAAAAATCCTTATCTCATAAAAGAAAATAAATGCCTTTACTCACATTACAAGGGAAAATGGTTCTGTTTCCTTGATCGTACTCGACACAACATCTTTGAAATTAATCTTGAGAAGTTCTCTGATTGATCTGGCTTTTTCTAGGTCACTGAGCTATATTTCCAAAGTGTTTATACAATCTATTGGAATCAATAAACAATTTAAACTGATGTAACTGCAGAATGTTTGCAAGTCCCAGGGAAAATTGAAAGTATGACAAAGAATACAGCTGTAGAAGTTTATTTCATTTATCAGGACAAACAGTCATTGAAATGAAATGACTTTCCTTTCAACATTGCAATATGATAGTGACACCTTAATCACATAAATAAGTAGCTAGTCATTTTAAAAACTCGTTATTGGTGATTTTGGGCAAATGGAATCCCTTTATTTATACCTTAAGAAGCTGTGCTCTAAAGCCTGTTTTATAAAATATTTCCAATAGGGGAGTTAGAGTATCATAAAAAGGTTTCACTTCAGATTATGGTTGTTGCATTTCAGGCATGATTTTATTTTAGTTTGAGTTTTGGCTGGTGTAAATATTAACACTATGACTTTAAATGTGGATTGGACTCTATAGTTATTACTAAAATTAGACAATAACAATACTAGAAAAACTAATTAAAAAGAAATTTATACTGGTTTTAATCACACTTAAGGTTTTGATGGTTTTTCCTTTTTTTTTTTTTTTTTTTTTTTTATACCACAGCGCACACTAGTGGATTGATTAATAAAATCACCTGAAGAAAGAAATCTAATAGTTCTTGAATTAGGTACTTAAATCTTCTTCTTGCAGACATAGCCATGTATTTTCTAAATGAAAATAATAGCAAGCTGGGTTTTCTTTTTTCCAAAAGTAAATACATTTATCTCCAAGGATATTTGTAAATTTAGGATTAATAACAATGATCTGAAATCTTACATACGAATTTCATAAAATTTATTTCCCAAAGGCAATCTATTCCAACTTCTCTTCTCAGCGCCAGCAACCTGGATGTTGGAAGAACAGCAGCTGCGTTATAAATAAGAGAAAATGCCATGACTTCATGGGACTATCTTCTATTTGTCAAATGGGAAATTACTCACTGCGTCTAGGATGCAGATTTTTAAAAATGTATTTTGGAGATTCTTTAATATTAGTAAATGTTTGTAAATGCAAATGGGAAGTCATAAGATGATAGTACCACTCCAGCCCCTTTCCTTTTCCTCTCTTCTTTTTAAAAAAAAAAAGTTTGTGGGTTTTTGGTTTTTTTTTTTCAAAACACCGCCAGTGATGGAGTGCGTGCGTTGTAATGCAATATATCAAACTGGGTTTGACTGTATTAGGGAAATGCGTGTTCCTCCCTGCTTAAGGGACTTAGACTTGTATTTCTTTAAAGGCAATGTTTTCCTCCAGTAATAAAATTCACAAAACATTTTGCTTTCTTTTAGGAAAAGTTATGTGAGATCTTTTAGTGCAACAGATCATTAGATTCTCGTATGCAAAAGAATCGAACAGTATGGATTTACCATACATGCTGTTGGGTTTGAAATTAATTGTAAATATTCGGGACGTTAATACGAATGTTATAGCCAGCTTTGTGAAAGTTTTTGCCTGTTTATCCATAGATAAACAATGTTAAATATCATTAGAAATATGGAACATACATCCCCCTATAGATTATATGATTCATCCTTCCAATATTGTGTCATTTCTTGGCACCCTTTTTTGAAGAAAAACAGAAGCATTCAGAAAGAGATGGTTTGATTTAAAGAAACTAATAGGCTGAAAGTATTGGGACTCTTTAGAAGAGAGAGATATATTTCGGAAATGTAAGCAATAAGAAGTGAGTCCAAATAAGTTGGTTAGATACAAGAAGATAAGAGGAAAGTTACTCAAAAGCAGAGAACTGATCACTTTCTACTTACATTTCTGTCTCTGTCTGGTAACAGAAGGAACAACCCAAAAGATTGCAAAATGTTTCCAGCCCTGCCTGTAACCTTCAAGGCAGCCTGTCACTTCCCATATTCAGGATCCTGCTTCCATTAATTTTAACATTGCCAAGATACTTGTTTTGAACTGAAGTTTTCTATGTGTACTTGGTTTGTTCTTTTTGGAAGTAGCTGTACAGTTCTTTAGCTTTATTCAAAATTCTGGAAGCTTGATGGAGGTAAACTAAGCCAGGCACGATCAGATTGGGGATTTTAGAGACTGGATAATGCAGGGAATGCGATAAAAGGGAGAGAAGAGGGCAGAAGGGCTTGCAGTCTCAGTCCCGCAAACCCATCTAGAGCCCAGTGTAGTAGGTTTAGAGTCACGATGTGTCTCCACTGCATCAAATTTGTGAAGCCAACTATCAAAGCATGTCACTGTTTCTTGTGCTCCTAATCCACCCAGAGTATGGCAGCCCACTACTACTGTTGTACCATTAGCTCAAACTGCAGTGGTGTGGCTTGCCCAGCTTGCCTGGTGACCCATATTCATATTAGCATAATACCACAGCATGAGTTTTTTATTTTCTTGGTGCAAAGTCAGATTTACAGAGGTTAGGAGATACTGAAATGAAGATGCACAATCTTGATTTGGTGCCCTGTTTCTGTGCACTGTGATGAGATTGTATAAGTAAACAGTTCATAACTTTTCCCCAATAATTCTTTCCTTATGTTGATCTCTTTTTTTTTTTTCTTTTTTCCCTTTTTCTTTTTTAAATAATACATTTTTGAGTGTACTAACATGGAGTTTGGTGTGTAAATGATCCTATTCTTAAAATCTTAGTTGCCTCCCTTAACAGTCTGAGGATAACTATTGATATGACATTTCTGATAGCTTCTGAACTTGCTGAGAATGATGAGGGTTTGGTGGTGTGGTTTTTGGTTTTGTTTTGTTTTTTTTTTAGTGAAGCAGAAAAAAATGTGCTGCAAAACATAAAAGGGTGAAATCCAAAAGTGGCTGTTGGTTTTAAGTCACCTACATCAAGCAAGCTATCTGGTTTTTAATGTAAAAAAGCAACTTAAACTGCAGTTCCGTCTTGTGAAATAAAGATTGTGAACTTGCATTTTTTTTAACTCCATGGGCTTTGCAATTTGCATGCATTGGGGTTATCTTCCTGTTGATTTATCCCAGTGAAAAGAATTTCATGTGTGTAATACTTGCTTTAAAAAGAGAAAAAATGAAACCTGATCACTGGGAATAGAAAAACTGTATATCTTTTCTATTCTGTAGGGACAATACAAACATTATGGAAATATTACTCAAGTTATAAAATTATCAACATTTTCTATGTTTCACATCTTCTGTTGGTTTTGTGGATGCATACTGTTTATGCACTGCTTTGAAATGTTTCTTTACTTGTACCCCAGAGGAGAAAAAGAATCAAATCTAAACATTGTGTATGTTCCAAATAGAAGGAAGTAATGCATGCTTCATAATTTAAAAATAATGATCTGAATCAAAAGCATGTTTGAGCTTTTCAACAAGAAAATATTTCTTCTGTTTGTTTTTCCTCTTCCTCTTGCAGATTTAGCTCTGGTTGGCCTTCACCAGCAAATGGAGATGAGATCCATAAAAGAGTGAAAAATATTTTAAGGACACACAGTGCTAGACAGCGTCTAATATTTGTAAGTTTGACTGCAAACTAAATCCCTCTTTTCTCCAAGATGGCTGAGGAAGAGAACTGTGCCTACAGTCTTGGATTTATTATAACGTTTTCCTTTGAGCCAACCTTGGTTGTAGAAATACGGATTCAGTATGTAAGCTGAACTGTTTCACACCTATTTCAGTAGCCTCCTTATATGTAGCCTTTCTGGACAGCTGGTATAGGTAACCCTCTCACGGGGTATTAAGGACAATTACAGATTTTTTTTTTTTTTAATATCTGGTTCTCCACTTCCGATTTAAGAAAAAAAATGTTACAGATCTGTAGAACATCAAGGTTTAACATGCTGTGCAGCTGCACATCAGCAGCTGCTTGTGTCCAGCTGTTTGTAGAGCTAATATCATTCTTCAGATATGTGCTTTTTTCCCTTAATTACCTGGATTTCAATGAACAGAGCTCTTTATCTAATGAGATTATGCCTGGGAGCAGAATTTTTTGTCCTTGAGTCTGATGGAATTTTGCAGTGTGGTTTTTAGACAAAAATTTTTGCTATTGCAATTTTGAGAAACCCAGTTGTGGCACAGGATCTCCCTGGCCAAAGCATTGTACAAACTGAATAACAAGGTGGTTCATCGGCACAGAACTTAGGGTCTTAAGTGTGAGATGAGGTAAAAGAAAGGTAAGGTAAAAGGAAGTAAGGATGAGAGGTAGGTGAGATTAAGATTAGGAGCTCTGATGAAATTATTTTTGTCTGACGATGTAACACACAAATGTTATCAGTTGGCTAGAGGAGACACAAGTCTCTCGAAAGACATATCTTTTACTTCAGTTTGTCCTCTTACAAAAAGGAGCGTTGACATAAATCTGCTTTTGAAAGTTGCTGCAATTGTAAGTTACTGCTGTCGCCAACTGTCCACCTTTCCCCTCTGATGTAGTTTACTGTATCAGTGGGAAGTGTGATAAAGTGTGTGAGAGTCCTGTCCTCCCCACCTGACACTTCAGCACAGAAACAGCAGGCGTAACACAAGTGCGCTGGCATATGAGCTGGGCTGGCTGGGATGCAGTGACTCCACTGACTGCAGTAAACCCATGGCAGAGGGCTGGGGCAGAAGTGAAGGTTGTTTCCTCAATCCATGCTGCAAGATGTACTGAAGAACATCTGTCTTAGCTCTGAAGTCTTGATTTATTTATTTATTTCCCCAAATTTAGCCATTCTGGGCAGCTCCTTGTTGCCTGTATGCTCTCTTAATCTGATTAGTTTCTCATTTCTATTCAGTCTTCATTTTTAGCTTAGTTGTTGTTGTGCTTTTTGTTTTAAACTCAGAAAAACCTTTTCTCATGCATGCGAAGACTGTTTGATCTTGTTCATGCTGTACCTCCCTGAGTTTGTATACAAACGTTACAATCTTGTGAGCCGCTACCTCTCAAACAGGAGATGTCCATCATGTTTTTCTGTGTTTCAGCCACTCCAAAATAGGTACAAATCATGTCAAAGGCTTCTCTGATGTTTCAATGAACTTAAAATAAAAAATTGGATTTCATGACGGTCCAGCACCTACATGTAATGAAAGTTTGCACAGCCTGAACTAACTCCAGTGGTCCTTGACTACTTTCCTTGAACAGTAGACCATGACTTTATGATAAAAGATTTGCTAGTTTGTTAGGAGAGCTGCATGGCTGGTTATACAGTCTCGCCATACAGACATAAAAAGTATCAAATATAATAATGGGTAAAGAAGGACTCGATAATTTTCTTCCTATTTACTTATTTTACTTGCATAATTTAAAACATTCTACTCTGGAATGACTTACACATATGCGGGTATTCCCTTGTTACTGCAATATTGCACAAATGTACGCAAATGTGCAAGCATGGTGTTAGATTCTTGAAGCGTGGTGCTTTCTGTTAGCACGCCTTGTCACTTCCAGTGTCAAACACTTGCTGAATACTCACAGGGATTAATAATCAGAGATGATGCTTTTCTGTTTCCTCTCCTTCTGGAAAACCTCATGTTCCTGCCCAAAAAAATCCAGATGTCAGGGTATTGGGTAAGATTTTTTGAGTCATTCATTACCAGCCTGGTCAGAACAATGCTGGAAAAGGACCGTTGTTCTCACTTCATTTTCTTCCCCTGGACAAAAGGAATGGGAGGATGTTAGAGAGAAGTCTCACGGTGTTTGATAATCGTGTACAGCTAACTTGTAAAAGCTGTGCTAACAGCAGCTGACCTGCTTAAAAAAAAAAAAAAAAAAAAAAAAAAATCAGGTCTACTTGCAGTGTGTACGCAGGATTGGTTGTTCTTCCCCAGATGGCCCAAAGTCTAGGCTGCATTGTCATGCAGTGGATGGATGCGGTAAACAGGTCATCTTGAAAGTGAGGGAATAGTGAAGCAAGTGCACTGGCAATGTGGTGAGTAGATTTTGGCTCCAGTCTGGATCCTCTTCCAAACTTAAGGTTAAAAGTATCTCTTACTCTGTTTCGTTCCAAAGGGGCTAATACTAAATAACCATTCCCGGAAGCATCCACCTGTGTTTTCCAAAATTTCATTTCCATAGTGCCCTGTAAAAATAACGTGACTGGAGCTCTGCTGCAGATTCCTTAGGGTGTCCACTGTAGCTATCTGCTGTGACATTCTGACAGTATCTTAATGTTGCCATCTTTTTTTTGCTTTCCAGAACATAATTTGCCTCTGGCAAATGCTGCAGTTTTATTTACCACTGTACCCCATTTCCTCTTCACTGCTTTGTAGTCTGTGACTGCTGGAGGAAGAGTGTTTTCCTGTTTACAAACACACTTACTACCTTGTATTTCACCGCAATAAATTGTGTTAGGTTTTTCCTCATCCATACGCCTGCCATTCAGCTTGCTCTGCATCTTATTGCCATCTACCACTGTATTTATTGTCATTTCTCCCAGTTTTGTGTTACCAGCAAGTGTGATTATTTTTACTGCAGTCTTTTTTTCCGGTTATTACTTCTATAGCATGAAAGATGATTTTGTTTACTAATCCTTACAGCAATTGGCTTTTGCTAAAAGCATCACTTAATATCACCTCTTAAGTAGTGTCTTTGCTCTTCAGAGCAGAGTGAATGTGATTGTGTGTGGTGGAATTTCCACCATCCTGTCCCGGGTGAGCAACTGACTCCCTTCACATGAGGTGTTTTGTTTCTTACTCACCTAAGAGGGCAAATACGGGTTAGTTAATGTCTAGATAGCATTTGGAAGGTAAAACTGCTTTCTAGCAACTCCTAAGAATACTGCTGAAGGGTCATTAAGTGTATCACAGGTATTTTTTAAAGTTGGGTAAGCATGTTCTCAACCCTGTATATGGAATCAAAGTATTCAGATGTGTAGAATGCTTCTGTCTGGTAAAATGCATTAAATGGCTAATGATAACTCATTATAAAAGCTAATAAATAATAAGTTTTAGGTTCTTCTTCCCCTCTTCTGCAAGAAACAAAAGTAAGGCAGTGAGCAGTAGGTTTCACAGCATTTAACCAACATGTTTGTTGGAGATTATTGAAGCTTGTGCTGTCTGCTTAGTTCTTTAGATCTACACTGTCTAGAAATTCTTTCCAGTTTATTACCTGAAAATTATTAGCTGAGTTGTACTGAACTTAATTAAAAGTGTTCATAAATGGCATTTGGCTCATTACACTTTGTCCCTTTCTTCCCCAAGAAATGTAAGCACTTTAATAGTCTTCTACTAAATGGGAAGAAAGTATTTTTGAAATTAGATCATTGTAATCTCACAGGTATTTTTTAAAGTTGGGTAAGCATGTTCTCAACCCTGTATATGGAATCAAAGTATTCAGATGTGTAGAATGCTTCTGTCTGGTAAAATGCATTAAATGGCTAATGATAACTCATTATAAAAGCTAATAAATAATAAGTTTTAGGTTCTTCTTCCCCTCTTCTGCAAGAAACAAAAGTAAGGCAGTGAGCAGTAGGTTTCACAGCATTTAACCAACATGTTTGTTGGAGATTATTGAAGCTTGTGCTGTCTGCTTAGTTCTTTAGATCTACACTGTCTAGAAATTCTTTCCAGTTTATTACCTGAAAATTATTAGCTGAGTTGTACTGAACTTAATTAAAAGTGTTCATAAATGGCATTTGGCTCATTACACTTTGTCCCTTTCTTCCCCAAGAAATGTAAGCACTTTAATAGTCTTCTACTAAATGGGAAGAAAGTATTTTTGAAATTAGATCATTGTAATCAGAAACCAATGTAATGAGAATTTGATTTCTGTTTTTTTAGGATGAGAGTAACGCATCAAAAGGAGATGTGACTAAGACAAGAGAATCTTCACATAAAGCACCCTTATCCATGAGTGAACTGCAGAGCAGGTATGGAGTTTCTCTCTGACCAAGGCAGAACAGTCATACTCATGATATTGCCCTTTAAATTTAGCTAAAAATTTCTCTTCCTGTTTTCCTATTTTGAGCTATGTAGTATATTGCACTGGGAAAAGGCTTCTGTACAAGTTAGTCCTACCAAGCTTTTTCACCTAAAAGCAAAATACAGTTAACTACCATTATGCTTTTCATGACATTTGGCACTGTGTCAGTATAGTCTTCATAAACAGCTGATTTTGGAACTGGGCTAGGTCATAAAAATGGTCCTTGGGCAGTAGTTTTTGGATTTTATCAATAAGAGAGTAAATGTCACTTTAAAAATAACCAATTAGTTATTTTTTCTTAAAACTATGAGACTGCAAAAATAAATTGAAGTTTGTTTAGTAATATGATTTGGGGCTGTTTGTTTTGTTTGTGTTTGGTTTTTTTTTTTTTTCTCCCAAAACACATATTTGGAAAAGAGAAGCATCTTAAACAGATCAAATATGTATACTGTGGCTTAGTGATTCAGCATGCCATATTTCAGAAGACATCTTGAAAACCTGAGATCTTGAAAACCTGTTTATGTAGCTTAATTATTCTGTGTACTCCTGACATATATGACTAGGGTTTAATTTGAATATTTTACTTAAAAGGCACTAATTGAACTGATTTTGACAATTCTGTAGTAGAAGTTATTGATGTTCTCTACGTATGCACACAGCATTTTGTAGAACGTTTTGGGTAGCTTTGGAGGAAAGCTACAAAGTAATGTAAAACATTTTGGGGGTTGTATGGCTTTTCTGTGTTTCTTTATATTAAGAGAGAAGTCCTAGAACAGTGGTGCTAAATTTGGGAGGTCTTGACATTAGAGAAAAAAAGGGTTTATTTTGATAATTAAATATGTTGCAATATTTTGTAATAAATACTTCCTGAATCACCACTGTATACCACTGAAAGGAGGGTAATTCAATATGGGTATCATACTTCTACTTGTAATTAGTAAGCTCTAAAAAGTTAATTTATGATTTGTTGGCTTTTTAAAAAATTCCTGTGATTTGTAGTCACCTTTGCACAAGGGATCTAGTTAGTCTTAGATTTTCAAATGTATGTGAAGTTGCTACTAAAGTTGTTAGTATTTCTATACCTGTGCTCACTCCTGTAAGCTGCATGTGGCCTTTTTGCTCCTTAGTCCTGAGAGCTGCAGCGTAGGATGTGTTTGTGAGGGAGAAAGTGCTAGTTTTTGTTTTGAGGCAGCTTTGGGACTTTGAGATTGATGCTGAAGCTGCAGACCATGAAAAAAGAAGAAACAAATCTTAATACTACAGAATCAAGAAGTGACGGGATATGAAATATGGCACTCAAGTTGGGAGAGGACTGTTCCTTGGGTTTAGAGGCCAGCAGACTATTCCCATTCACTGAAGGGCGAGACATAAAAGGACTCGAGGACAGTCTGATTGCTGAGTGTTTGCCACAGTGCTCATAAACAGGATCCAAGGACAGAGACAGGGTTCACAGAAGGACATAGTGCTGTCGACCAAATGTTGGCAGTAAAGTAGATGATTGAAAACCACTGGGAGTAAGGAAAAGGTCCGTGTTTTGTGAAATATTTAGTATATGATTCACTCAGAAAAGAACTTCTGGGACACTTAAAGGAGATGTATGAGGGAACGAAAGCATATGACAGGTATTTCAGAGCAGGGAGTTGCGTGCAGAAATCCTGCTGTTAATATGATTTGTGAGTGTAATTCCCAGATTGCTTAGTTCAGGTTGTCAGCTGGTTTCCAGTTGAGACAGGAGAGGGACTGTCCGTAGCTTGGCTGTATCTTTGTCTACACCAGTTCTGAGTATCTCATGTGCAAAGACTGAGTAATGGAAATGCATACACACACACACACACCCCCAAAAAAAGAAGGGAAAATTAATCTTACGTCTTTTTTTTTTAGCCTTTGTCAGTACCAGAATAAGGAATTTGTGAAAGTTACTATTGTTTTTTAGTCTTTACTGCAGTTAAAGTGGTTGGATTTTGAGAGTCTCTATGTAGATTAAGCTTTTAGTAGAAGAAGAGGCAAGCACAAGGCTGACTGCAGGAAGTGGATTCCAAGGAAGAGTGTCAGAGCTGTTTGTTGTGGAGTTACAAGCACCACTCCTAGTGCTGTGCTTATTTGTTGGACTGAGAATTCTCCATCAGAATTGAGGTAACATGAACTGCAGAAAGGAGGAGGTAAAACTGCAGTTGTTGATGGGTCTCCAGGGTATTGACTTGCCTACATTTAACACAGGCCTGTATAACTTTTCTATTGATTTTGCTGTTTGGTGGGTTGATTTCTTTGTGTCCAAACTGTGAAGCATGGTTTGCCCTCTCTAGGATGATAAACAGGTTTAAATTTTCTTCATGCTGTTGACTGACTTTAAATGTTGGAGCTTTTTTGAAAAAGTATGAAAGTGGCCTTCCTCCTCTTTTAATATTGGAGCCACATAAAGATCATCATGTTGTTTATGTGGTGTAGATTAGCAGCATTGTAATATTTGAATATAAGAAATCTAAAAGCAAAAGCTATTCCTTCTTTTGTTTTCCATGTGACAGTGGAAACTTAGAAATGTGAATTCAGAAAATGGATCCTACATCTTCCTCTTCTTCCCTCACTGTTTTCTTAAAGTGAAAACCTTGTGTTTTGATGCAGCTAGCTAGAAGTATATTTGTCAGTCCTTTGACATAAGGTTTCTTTCAATTTTGTCACAGGTGTTTACTGATATTAACTTGACGACAAAGCTTTAAGTACTGTTTTCACCACCGTAGATTAGTAGATGATATGTATATGAGAAAATGTAAAGCTTCCCTCTGAAATGTAATCCATTTCCTAAGTGAGGATGGTCACTATAAGCTTCACATTTCCCGTTTCCTTGCCCAGACTGAGAACATTCACGAAAGGCTGAAGATAACTCAGTCCTAATTTTTAAGTGTCTTAAGTGCCTAAATCTCTGAGTGGATGTGAAAAATGTCACCTCAGTAGTAATTTTTTGCTAATGATGTTTGAGGTACTTGTTTCATGCTTTATTACAGGAAAATACCTCATTTTGTTATATGACACAAGCCTTTGCTTTGAAAGTTTCAAGAGATGGCAAATAGTCATGAAGTTTAGATATGCATACTTCAGATTTGTCAGTGTTTTGTAATGATTTTCAGAGAATAAATTTCACTTCATAGATCTAGAAGATAATTTCTTAAAGCAACTGAAATATGAGACAGTATTTGTGTTTAGTATTAAAACAGTGACACAGAAGATGGGGTGGGGAAAGAACACTCGATTGCCACTATATCATAATGTATTTGGTAGAATACTTAATCCAAGATGCTTCCGATAGAGCACTTTACAGCTGCAACCACAGTAATTTAATATACCTCTGATAGATTGTCTTCATATTGAAATAGCTGCCTGTGGTTACATTTTGACCTTCAGAGGACACAAAAATCCTGCTGTGCTGCTCTTGCAAAGGCTTAGTGCCGAGTCACACTGCCTATCAAAATACAGCAAAATTACTGCATGCTCTTTGAAAATTAATTCTCTTTCTGTTTGGGAGGTATTATCACGTGCACTCAGATAAGTGGGGGAGAATTTGCGTGAATGAATAACATGGGGCTCCCATTTCTTAGAAGTAGCTGCAGTGCAGTTTTTTACCAATTTGTGAAAGGTGATCTGTGATTAGCAAGTTCTACCTTTAGATTTCTGATGGTTTTGTGCTTCTGTTTCCCCTTTCTTATCTTGATTTGATCATTATTTGTTATCTTCTTTCTGTTGACAGTGCGCCCGTGCAGCAGAACACCACTGTTCATTTGGATAATGGTGAATATTGGTCTAGTCGTGCAGCTGTATACAAAGGGAAGCCTCATAGAGCGATCTTTGAAGAGAGTCTCGAGAAAATATATAGAAACATGTACCGAAAAGCTGCTGGCACTGTTTCGGACCAAAAAGCACACTCCTGATAGCAATTTACCTGAAAATGCACAGTACACAGTGTTCATATTTGTAATGGAACCTATTTTTATGTAACAAATATTTGTACTCTATTTTTAAGACGTAATTGTGGTTGGGCAGGGTTTTGGAGAAATGGGGTTTTGGCCTGGGTTACCAAAAGGAAACTATTAAATCAAGATGGTTGTCATGGTTGCTCCTTTGAGACTACGAAAAGATAGTCATTTGAAGACTAATAGGACTGCTGGACATCCTGTCTGACATCAACTCAGGTTTCAACTGCAGCCAATGCTTATTAAGTAATTAAATCTGTTTAGTAACATAAACAGAATTGCTTGAAGAAGCAATATGTCTTAGTGTTCAAAGGGGGGGTCTGAAGAGGAAGGTGAGTGTGAGTGTTGATTTAAAAGCATCCCGTCTGGGACAAAGGGAATTGTTCTTGAGAAAATTGCCTCTGGATTGTTCTTTTGAGACGAGCAGAAACTCTGATGCTGACCTATAGCCATGCTTTCAAAGTTGTTTCAAGCACCTTTAGTCACAAATTTTCTAATACTGTCAAATTTTAAAAGAAACCCACCCAGCCTAGCAGCCTTTTTATCAGAAGAACCGTTGTCTTCCCCCCAACTTTGGAAGTTTCCAGGTTCTCTTGAATACAGCCATGACATTTGCCAATACACTTGTAACATTAAAAAGAAGAATAAGAAAGGAGTGTGGAGGGGGAAAGACTGGAGCTAGTCAGCAAGCTCCTCATGTACCCCGTACAGGCCTTCTGAACTTCCTGCATCACAATCCCATCTAATTTGGAGCCTGTCCTTCCCAGTCTGCTGGGATCCCGTTGGCAGAAATCGCATCGTTTTTGCTAAAGGCCACCAAATGTTCATCAGCAGTTCGATGCTTTCCCCGGGGATGGAACCTTTTCAGCCTTGCATTGAACAGATCCCACATTAGCAGACCGGGGCAAATTGCCCATCTATTGAAAAGCGAAATGTTTTAAAAGGGCAAGAGTGTCCATCTCCTGCTCCCTTTCAGAATGGAGGAAAAAAGAAATGCCTGTTCTGGCTCCTTCCCTGACTGAGCGAACAGATTCAGTTACACCAATGCCATTTTACCTGTTATGATTGGATAAAGGATAAAGCTAGCGGTACAGATGGCAGAACATATGACTGTAACCTGCCAGCATGCCTAGATAAACAAAAAGTTGGTCTACTCTGCCTTCCATCCTTTAATGCTGAGACAACATAATTGATTTGAGAAAGCAGTTGGTGAGCAATTATGCTAGTGGGAAAGCACGTTGAAAGGCTGTGTGCTTCTGTTTCAGGAAAGGGGACTCTCAGAGGAAGTGTCTCGCATATAGACATTTCTATTCCCTGTAACTGTTAAACCAGCTGAAGTGGATTAACACTGATAACTTCCTGTCCCTGATGCCATTTAGCACATTAGTGCTTTCAAAGGGCATTAGTTGCACAGTTTTATAAGGGTTGAGTCCCTCTATGAAGTAGTAGAACACTTTTTTTTGCAGAAGTGGAAAGTAAAACTTACCCAAGCTGTGCCACTTGAAGGCATGGTGGCCACGGAGTACTGTGCTGCTAGTACCTGCTAGTCATTAGCCTATTCCCGTGACCCCATACCGGTCCATAAAGGAATAGTTTCTTTCGCCTTGCTGCTCAGGAAAGTAGGTATATTCAGATGGCTCCTAAATAAGCGTGGCACATTCTGAGAGATACTTTCCAAGCTTTCAGCTTAAAATGAATCTACTGAAATCTGAAAGTTGCTGAGGTTTCCTGCATGTGTTTGAGCTGTAAGGTTTACTGTTCTGCTCATGGTATCCCACAGTTTTGATTCAATATTCTCTGTGTTTTCCCTCCCCGGTGTCAGGGCTTAGTGAAAGTTACACAGTCTTCTGAAGATTGGCTGCTCCCCTCTGGCCTAATCTGGTTCCGTGACACAGAAGTACTGATTGATTTTTCCCTCCTCAGCAATCCGGCAGATTTTAGTTCCTGTTTGTTCGATGTGTAAGAAGGCCTGAATGCTGAGGCCTTGGGGTTTTCTGTATGGATGAGTAAGGACACAAGTTGCCATGAATTCAAGATGCAAGGAGAGGATGAGGCAGCTTGGAGGCTACTGTGAAAAAACAGGGTAATGTTTTCGAGGGGTCCAGAGGAATGGCTGGGGTATATCTCTTATTCCCCTAGCTAAAGAAAGGAAGCATATGGTAATATGGCAACCTTCAGTTTTTCATCAAAGGTTTTTCATCAAAGATGAAAAACTTTTCTTCAAAGGTGAAAACTGTATGGGAGAAGGAAAAAAAAGCATCATATATTGAATTTTGACCAGTATGACTATTCTCGCTGTAGCCTTTGTATGCAGCATAACAACAAATGAAGCAGATAGGCTATGAGTGCCTTTGCTCAGCTCCAGCTGCGTGGGGAGATGGTGTGTATAATGTCTTTCTGAATCAGCTGCTGCAGGATATGTGTTTCTCTCTTGGGTCAGAGTCATTCCACAGCCTATATGCTGTGATACAGCAAGAGTGTTGTTTTCCGAGCACTGTGCTGGAAATCCAGTTTGGTTAATGGAAAACTTTTCTATGAAATGTGACTTAAGACCCAAATTACTCCAATCTGACCATAAAATCTGCAAGCCACTTCATTTTCAGAAGCTTTTGGCCGCTTCCCTGTTTGCTGAGCTAACCCTCCTATTAATATGCATACAGCTCAAGTGCACTGAGCGCTGCTGCTCCTTTGCTACTGCAGTATGTGATAAGTATAGGTTCAGGCAGTGAACCAACATAGTAATAAACTGTAATTGTTTAGTGCACCTTGCCTTCTAATAAATTTAAATCCCTTCTATCAAATGCAAATTTCTAGGTTCCTGAGTGGAGTTTTAAATAGCATTTTCGATGCTCATTCCTTATCTTTCGCCATCCACAAAGTGGTCTGTTAGTGACAGTGGGATGGCATAATTCCACCCCCATCATTTTACCTCCTAAAGGAAAGCTGCCTACTCAAATCTAGAAATAATGGGCTAGATTAAGAGCGAATTAGTGTGTTTCTGTAGAGTCTGTCTCTTGCCCTCCCCAAGTTATTATAAACCACAAGTATTCTCACCAAATGCTATTCAGCATCCAGTGTTGCTTGCAGCATGCAATCAGTGCAATATTTTAATCGCTTTCATTTTAATATCAGAGTCTGCTTCCTACTTGTTCCCTTCCCTCTTTCCTACAAATGAGTTGGTACAGTTTAGGGTCTTGGGGTGGCTTTAGACAACCTACCTGCCTGTGTTCAGTAGAAATGCAAATCCTTTGCTCAGTAGTAGTTGCTTTGGAAATCACTCAGTCATTGACCTGTTGTGGATTAAAGGCAAAAATGTCAAACTCTTTAATGATTTGCCTTACTTAAGTTTTCAATTAGAAGAAGGGAAGCTTAAATTGGTCCACTGGGGACAAGAGGAATAGGCATGGCTGGAGTAATGGGAACAGGTAGGAGCGGCTTTGTAAGATAGATGGGAAGCAGTGTTTGTACCCCAAATCTGAGTGGCTTGGAAGATGATGAGGGCTGTTGTAAAGAATTGTGAATTTTGCTGTTACTTAGGAGGCTGCCAAAAGAGTGCGGGGAGAAAGAAATCTACCTATAGGTGTTGGGAATCTGGTTTTTGTGTAAAATAACAGAACATTTTGCTCTGCTCAGTATTAAATAGTCTGTTCCAAACTCCCTCTCATTGTTACCTCAGCTGTAAAATGGGGAATTTGTGCTCTGTTGAAGCTTAATTAAATGACTGAAGTGCTTTGGGATCCTGAGGTGAATGTTACAGAAATTATTTTGTGGAAGCCTGGCTAAAAAGTCCCATCTCATCTACAGGTGACTGAAAAGGCTTTATTTTAATTTTCCTAGGTTTATTATGTTTTAATCAGACAATTATTAAGCAAGTCTTAATCTTATTAAGATAGAAACCTATTAAAGCTAAGAGACGGCTGAAAAAGATAATTAGCTGCTTTACTACGTGTGCTTTTAGAAGCTGAGTAGGATACCCACTGTAAAGATCAGTTCCTGTCTCCTGAATGATCCAGGTTCATCATACTCATACTGATTGCTCTCACGATATCTTTTTTTTTTAAAATACAAATTATTTTTTCATCATCCTGATGCCTTAGTGCTTTCTGCAATGTGTACTAATCAGCACTGTTAACATCTATCACATCATTTGTTCTCATCCTCTCCCCAGGAGCAAGGGGTGCAATAGTGTGTGCAACTTGACAGTGGAAAACTTTGTGTGGCGTGCCGTAGGTTTGCCAGAGAAAGTAAGTTGGAAGGAATCTCCGCCTTTTCAGTCCGTGTGCAGGGAATAGCTTTATACATAACTCTGCTCTTCCTAATTTTTAAGATTGAAAGTGTTTTCAAAAACACTGAACTATGCAACAAAATTCTTAGCCTTTCATCAGTGGTCACTTAACTGTATAAATCTTGTAATGTGGAATTTCTGGGTCATAGGAAAGCCTACCGTGATGTTAATTATCAATTATTTCAGTGGTTATGGAGTGATCATTATCAGGATGCTGAGAGTATCACAAGAGATTTGTTTAGTGGTCAAGGAATTTGGAGAAACTTTAAATCAATGCAACTTAGCTTCGTGGTTCCAGTGAAAACAATTGGAGCTAAGAAAGAACAGCTCTTCTGTGGATGATCTTAACGAGCTACCTCACTGACAGAAAGGATGTCTTGTTTAGGTGATGGTCTCTGGCGGCAGCAGCGAACCGCTCCCTGCCCAGTTCCGTTCAGTTTCAACAAATAAACCAGTGTTGTGGGAAGTGACCAAGAACACCTAATAGTCCAGTTCCTGGTACACAGTGAACTGTTAAGCACAAGCCCCATTCATTGCATTGGTTTCTACTGCTTTCTCCATGGAATTCAAAACATCATCAACCAAAGCCCTTAAAAGATGAGGCTGTAGCTCCTTTTGTTAACAATGTTGGCTTGCCAAAGACATGCGGTTTGTTCCCTGTTTGTCTTCAGTGAGAAATTCTCTGAAGTGCAGCGATAATTTGTCTGGATGGCAACGTGAAGGAACTGTAATCTTTCTCTTTGCTTGATCCATGTGGAGATTGTGCTTTCTCTTCATGTGTATTTCCATTCAGTTCTGGGTGATTGCTTCTGACCTGGCAGAGAACTCTCTGCAGTCTGAGAAGTGGTGATCTGAGCCGCCTTCTCACCTCTTCAGGGAAAGGCGTTTGCTGTTGCAAAACAACATCCGTCTTGGTTCGTAAGAATTTACTGATCCTGAGGATACAGCACAAAAAGTTTGTTCTGTGGTCAGGCATTTGCAGAACCCCACAGAGCTGATGCTGTTGAATTGATGCATGGCATGCCATGAATTATGCACTTGTATACCATGAATTATCAGTGTATAACATAACCTGTGAAACTTATAAGTAACAAAAGCACCACTTACATCGCTGAGTGGTGGTGAATTCTGATGCTTGTATTTGTATTGTTACACTGACTTGAATTTTTGAATGTTTAGCTAATTGTGTTGTTACTAAGACTATAGTTGTATGAACGGTTTCATTCAGTTCTCCCGTAGTAAACATTTGCTAGGAGGTTGCTTTCCCTGCCTGCCTTGTTTTTACCGCAGTCATCTAGTGTTTACACTCATTTTAGCCTCTGTGCCATTTTTGAAGGCTTTATTTGTCTCATTTACGTTTTTGGTTTGGATAATACTTAAATATGAAATCCATCTGGGAAACATATTGTATATTCACGTTGAGGGGTAAAACCAGTTTTTAATTAAAATTTTATACAGCACTTGTATTTCACTTTGTCCTGTTTTATTATGAAACACTTCAATCTTCTTCCTAAAACACATATGTCTTGTGCGTTTCAAGATGTTCCTTGTTGCTCATGCAGAACCGGTTTCTGAGCTCTGTCAGCAGAGTGCCATATGTTCTGGGGTTCATTTAGCTTCTCTGGCGGTTGTGTAGGCAGCATATTGGATGTAATGCAGCTAAGCTCCGCTCCATTCTTTTCTTTGTAAACTTGTCAAAAGATGAAAAAAGCAGGGGGAAGAAAACACTGAATAATACTCGGCTGATTTGAATTATCAGTAAGTTATGGTAACTTGGCCAACCAAAACTGAGGTTTCTCATGTACTTGAGGATTTTCCTTAATCGCGGCTTATGCGTGGCCTATAAAGTGATGCACCCCTCAGTGTCGCCCGGTATTACACCCAAAATGAGTGCTGAAGATTGAGATACAACCCAAGCCGTTTGGAAATGACAGGCATTAAGTGCTCTTAATTTTGCATTGATCTGCTGTTTTAAATTTTGCAAAAGAAAATTGAGTAATAGAAGATGGGTATGTGAAGGGATTGTACTCCGCTGTCTTCTGGCTTTGTGGAAAGTAACTCTCTGCTGTTAAAATGCCTGGTGCTGATCAGAGGGATCCCAAGAGTGATGGTGCCCTCCTGGTTGTTTGGGTTTTTTTGTTAAAAAAAAAGGTCATTTTTCTTACCAAGCCATTCCTGTTTCTTCCCTGCCCCCCATAATCTTGACCATGAACCAGTCGGTACCGTCAGTCTTTAACGCACCGCTGGTTATTGATAGTAGCCTTGTATCGTCAGATACTGATCCTACCTGCCGAAGGCTTTTCTCGGTGACTCTGACAGAGGACCTGAGTATTTCTGGGGTTCTGTAACTAGAGCTTAAAAACAAACAAAAAAACAAAACAAAATAAAAATGAAAAGGAGGAACAAGCAACCAACAAAAAAGGAATACGTGTTAAACTGTTTCCCCTTTGCTGAGGTATGAGGCCGGAGGGAAAGGGCTCGAGCAGATGCTTGACAAGAGTGGGGAGTGCAACTTCTGCAGTTCTGACCTGAGGTGGGTCAGGAATAACCAGCTGGAGTGACAGGAGCATAAACCTGGTTGAAGCGACAGGGAGCTTAGCTCCTGGGACTCTATTTACATATGTTTAAAACAAATGAAAAAAGCTGCCTTTGTTCCCCAGGAAAATCTATTTACTTGGCATTCGGCTCATGTGTAAGCTGGAACCTTCATGGAAGACGTAGACACAAAGCAACTGACATTTCTGCTTTGGTGCGAGGCTGAAGCTAAGATTTGATTTTGAAATATGAAAGTAAACTTAGAAACTACCTCCCATTTAAAGGTGGGGGGTTTTTAATGACCTTAAAAGTTTTGAGAAGTTTTTCTTCCCTTCCCTTAGGGACCAGAAGAAATTATAACAGTAATCTTACTTATAGCTGTAAGTCTACAGAGACAGTGGCTGCAGGTTAATGAAAAATTGACACTGCTGCTTGCCTGTGCTTCCAGCAGAAATTTTTTTTTTCTTCAAACTGATGTGAACTATTGCACTGTGCGAGTTGGTTATGAGTCTCACATATTAAGTGGAATGCGGCCTTTGCGGAAGCTACGGGAGCGAGTTGCAGCTGAACGCGTTGAACAACATTCCTCTTTTGAACAGATGCAACAAAAATTAGGGATTTCTTAAAATGGTTATGCTGGTCCTCCCCATCCTGCCCAAAATGAAGCCTGCTTTGTTAGTCTAAACCAGAAAGTGGGCAGAGGACTTGTCCCCCATCGCAGGACGAAATCTGGAGTTCTGTGACCCCAACCCGACAGCAGTCTAGTAGAGAGACCACAACCTAGAGCAGTAACTGAGCGTTGCAAGTGCCATTGCTCTCATGTTCTGCACACGCACCCCCGTACTGTTACCCACCCCTATGCACACTCCCCCTTTTTGGCACCGGCATGCCTCGGGGAACGCCCCGTGGCTCACGGGGCACTGATCCGGTGCCCTCCCCAGGAGCGTTTCTGCAGTGTCTCTCAGGACACAGCTTGTTTCTCCTTCCAGGGGATCGTGCACGGCAATGGCGTGAACTCGGCAGCTCAGGCTGACTTTGGTTCATACTCTGACAACTTAATATCTCTGTTTGTTGTCTTTGGCATGTTGGTGCCATCTGGTCGTGCTTGGACAGCTTATCTATAATATTGCACTGCATGATATTTCAGTTTTTGCTTATGAAATCTTGGGCTGTGCTTGAATGGCACACTGATACCTTGATGCCAGCCTTTGACCAGATGGTGCATGCTTAAATAACATCCCCCCATGTACTGTGATGGAGATGGATGCTCAGAGGCGTTGGAAATTGCATTTGAGACAAGGGGAGGGAAGGCATGAAGATTACTTCAGGTATTATAAGGGATCTCAGGTTAGGAATTAAAGTGCCGTTGGGTGTCCACAGACTTCCCTGCTCCCCTTGAAGGGCTTTAAACCTACCACAGACTCTGAAGAGTGCCCAGTTCTTGGGTTGAGGGGCTGTTCAGGGCCGAAGCTTTCTCCATCTCTCCTGTGGGTGTTTCAAGGCTCAGTGAGTCACAGAAAGGTGGAGAAAACTCGTGACTCTGAGCGCCATGGTACACTTGGGAAAAGGCAGTATTGTGTGCAGTGGAACTTGGGCAATGATGGGCAACACCAAAGACTCCTCCTTGAGCATTTCTCCAACAAGGGCATCTGTATTTTGGTGTTCCCAGTGGATTTGCCATCTCCACTGGGGAGAAGGTTATGTTTGGGTGATGAGGACGTTGTCATCTTTCACTTCTCTGAAGAACAGGCAGTGATGTGTCCTTGCAATCTTTCGTAGCCGGGAAGGATGCCTTCATTGCCATTGCAGCAACACCATGTTGGGGTGGCAGCTCAGTAACTGGCTGCTTCACTCATGTTCACCTGCTTCAGAGGAGGTTGTACAAAAATCTCAAATTGTTGTGACACCAACATTTTACCTGTGCTAAAATATCACTTTCATTTATTGCTCTCTGTGTCACCTTCACAGTACCCTGTACATCGTTCTTACTGCTCGAGGTAAACAAACCAAAAACTGTTCATTCCCGGCTTTGGGGGATCACCAAGGTTGGATGACACCCCCCACATTATGCCGGTATTAGTCTGAAATGGAGAAAGTAGATTTACCCCATTAAATATATATGCAGGACTCTGAGAAGAGAGGATTGAATTTGTTTTTTGCATCTGCTACATTTTGTCCTTTGCCACTTCCTTTTGGCTTTATCCCCTTTTTGCCTTCCCATGATTATGAAGCCCCATTTCTCTGCCTGCACCGTCTATGATTTTTGTTTATGTGGTGTAACTTCGTAACAGACAACTGCTTAATGCAACAGAAGCAGCTTGATGAAATCCAGCAGTTGAAAGCTGGAGCGAGATGCAGTCACGCTAGGAATAAGGTGCAGCTCCTATTTTTCTAACGCAATGTGTATTGAGCTTTTAGGACACCTTAGCCAGAAACTGGTTTTTTCTTAGCGTGCGGTCTTTCTGCCAGGATTGACCGCTGTGCTAAAAGACAGTTTGATAAAGGAATAGGCAGGGATGTTCTGCTATATGCATGGTGGTTATTGCTCAGCCGAAGATCCCGAATCCTACCAGTAAATGCCAGCTGGGAGTCTGGTCCTACTTCAGTATGCGTGGCCTGGACACGTGCAGCCTGAGCTCTCACCACTTGCGAAACCACAAAGTGTCCCCAAAGTAACTGGAGATATATCTCCAGCTTAAACAGAGGACCAGCTTGCTTCTCTCATTAACTCATCACCTCTTAATCTGCAGGCAAGCCAAAGCCTGCTTTGGGGTATGTTCAGTTTTTTTCTTATTTATTATAAATTTTTGAGAGACCTATGCTACATTGATGACTTTGTTATGTAGCTATAAAGTGTATGGTTAAATACCAGCCAATTTAGCAAGTGTGCTTTTGCTGCTCCATGGAGATACACAAATGAACACTTGGAAATCCTCTTGCCCATCTATCAGCATTTTGAAACTGCTACAGCAGTTTTGTCTGAGATTTAAAATGGTGCTTCTAACCTGGTACCTGGGTAAGATAAGATGAAGCCACTGAAGATAAGAAGCTGACTTTATTATCTGTAGGAGAAATGGTTCTTGACAACGTAATTCAAAATTGTTTTAAGCAACCTTCTCCTCTCCCCACCAGCAAGGAAGAGGAGTAACTTGCTGGTGTTGGAAGCGCTGGGCAGTGAGGGATGGTAAGTGAGCTGCAGTATCGGGGAGCGGGGGGGGACACCTTCCGGGCACAAGGTGGTGGAGGGGAGCAGTGGGATTCCTGTTGCCAGAGATGTCACAGCTCAGAGCCGGGCACATGGGGGAAGTCCTGCAGAGACTTGCCAGCAGGTACGTGCACCAAAATGGGGCTCAAAATACAAATTGATGGGTATGAACAAAGCAATGCAAAGGCAAAGCTGGTACTAGGTTTTTGCATTACTATTCGCAAGTAGGTAGGAGGGGGTTCTAATGCATTCTTTGGTGTATATTTATTGTTTATTATTATTTTACTCAGATGAAGGGAAAGTAAGAATAGAGTGCAGAAGAAAGGAAACTAACCCACGTAAATTGACTGAGTTTGTTTCTTTTCCTCATAGGGACCTGCAGAAGGGTGCTGGGACTCTATCAGCCCACGTGTCCCCTCCTCTCCCTCAGATCGCCACGAGCTTTACCGTGGTGGAGTTTCCCCCTGTAGGAATGCAGGGAGGGCAACACTCCCCGCAGGGGTGAGAGCTTGTGATCCCAGGTAGGATGCATTTTAACCCACAAACAGCGACTTCCAGCGATGATTTGCCTGGGCAGGTGCCCATCTGCACACACCAAGAAGTCTGCATGCGCTGCTCCCTCCTGGTCCCAGACAATGAGCACCAGACAAACCATGGTGCCCTGTTTGCTAACTTACTCTCCACCCTGCTAAAATGCATATGGTTCCATTTCTTTTCTTTGTAATAAACTGTGCCCACCATAGCGTATATTCTTTTAAATAACATTTTAAAATATTTTCCGGTAAATTAAAGTGATGACATGTTTGTAGGGTTCATTGTTAATTTCATTTCCTTTGGCTCAGCCAGCCAGATAAAATGCAATGTTATTAATCTTTGTTTAAAAGAAGATCCTCTGCCGAACAGTAATAAATGATCTTGATAGATTTGTCAGGAAAATGAATGATAATAATTTGCAGATAGACACAAGCCTAGTCTGGAAGATTAATATGAAAATATGTATTGGCGTCATTAATAACATCTGCTGCCAATGGACTTGTATATTGGTTACAGCTCTGAAAACGATGTGTTCTTGTTAGGATATTGCAATTCATCACGCGCTGAGAGGAGTGAGGCTGTGTAGTGCTCCTGGGGCGACGACAAGCTACTCCCCGGAAAGGGTTGCGAGGAGCCCAACGCCGAGGCTGTGCCGCATCCGCTGCTGAATGACCCCGTCATCACTGAAGCCCTGGTTCTGCTGGGCTCTGGCTTCCCACATGCATCTCCCCATGTCACTGCTAAAACCTCTTCCAGACCCTACGAATTTGCTCGTTCCTTGCTTTTGGGGCTACGGCTGGCTGGATTCGCAGATAGCCTTGTTCCCTCGTGAGCTCGGCCCTGGTGGCATGGGCTGAGCGATGCTGGTGGAGATGCTGCTCCGGCACCCAGCAGCTTGGGCTGCAGCAGCTGCAGCACCGGGTGTTTGACAGATGCCTTCACTCAGGGTCCGCGCTCATCCCACCTCATGTATCTCTAGAAAGGTTCCTCCAGAGCCTGCCACAGGCATTTAGGCACTTGTATGTCTTCGCTAACACAGCTTTAGAAAACACCCCTGCTTCACTGGATGCACAATGTGTTAGGAGATAAAGCTCTTCACAGGTGCTGCATGTGACTGTCATGGGCCTTGGTTTTTCAGCCTTAATCATCCCTGTGAGGAAAAGAGCATTTTATTTTGGGCTTTTAATCACTCCACCTGCAGAGCCTCTGTTGGGGTTTTCCCCTCTGCAAAACCCTGGAGCGTATCTGAGGTGGTGCAAAGAGCTGCATGCTTACAGCAGCGCTCACTGCCACAGCACCACCCCTGCAGCGGCAGGGAGCTAAGAATCATCCCACCCCATCCCATCCCATCCTGTCCCCATCCTTGAACCCATCCCTGTCCCCACAGCTCCTTGGCAGGCAGGGGTGAGGCTGATGGGGAGCTGCTGGGGGTGAGCAGAGTCCCACTTGCTGCAGGGAGGGTGAGTGGGAACTGGGGCTGGAGGGACTCCATGTGTGCAAGTGTGACCCAGAGGGAGATGTAGCATAAACTGGAAATTATCAAAGCTGGGAAGGAAGGGCTGGGAGGCGCAGAGGGGAGGAGCCACGCGTGGATGTAGGCAGAGGGAAGGGGTGTAGGAGGTGTGAAGGAAGCAGCAGAGAGGCTGAAATGAGGACTAATGTGAAAAGGAAACTCCCCCCACCCCCAATCTTCAACCAGGAGAAAAAATTTGATCTATTTTTGGTTTGATTTTAATTTTTTTCAGCTAAATATGATGTTTTCCTAGAACATACAAGGAAAGATCAAGAAGTTTTGAGATGACTTTGGTTTATTTCAATAAAACATTTCAGATTGCCCCTCCCCAATGATTTTCTTTCTTTTCTTTTGCTTTACTGGTTCAAAGCAGAGTAGTAAGTAAGTCAAATACATTTACCAATGAAATGTGTTTCTCCCGTGGAGTGCACAGCTGGCTGCCTCTGGAAGTGCGGATGTCTCCATTCCTTCTGTGGGCCAAGCTCAGGGATGCAGTCACATCTCTCAAAGCACATTACTTCGTTTAACTGGCATGGAGATCACCATTTTAAAGGAAACCTCATCCTCCAGGGCCCATGGGGTGAGATGGGGAGGGGAAAAGGTCAGTATTGTATAGCCAAAGATTAAAAAAATTTGTGTCATTTTAAAAAAAAAAGCTCAGTAAATTTCACGTCTATTCTCTGCAAAACTGAAATTTTCCTAGGGGAAAAGAATCATCTCAAACATTTAAAAAACTGCCCCAGTATTCCTCACCCTGCTCTGCATTGCTTTCCCCGTGGCTTTAGCGGATATGTGGTCTGGAAAAGCCAATAAAGCCATCGAGCTAAGTGCTGCTGAGGGGCGCCGTGGCTCAGGAGCACTCAGCACCTCGCTGCTCTAGGCGAGGAGGCAAGAGCCCTGGTATTTCTAAATGCATTAGAAATGTGTCTGTTATTATTAGACATTTACCAGCTATTAATCACAGCTGGTAACTTGATTTCCTCTAAATGTTTTGAGGCACCCTCTGATCTGGGCACCACCTGCTCGAAATTGAATAGTGGAAAGGCAAGGCAAGCTCTGAGTCGTATGCCTCTTCCCACGGGGGTGGGTGGGCAGCTGACGGGGCTGAGGTCTCCCTTATTCGAAGAAAATCTAGTTTTTCCCCTTAAAGAAAGCAAACGCTTGTATTGACCTGCTTGAGCACAGCACAGACCCCATTGTGCATGGCTGATTCAGTCTCCTCCATCCAAACGGAGGACGAGTGGGGGAACCGTGTGGGCCCAGAGCCTTGTTTCTCCTCTCCTTGCTGGATTGTGACTCATTTTCTTCATCTTTATGGCATTGTGCTTCACCGCATGCCCTCGGCTCCCCACACAGCCCATGCCTGGGGGCTTGGAAATGCCCTTCGGATGCTGGAACGGAGGGGTGACATCTCTGTGGGCCTTCCCCAGGTGAGCATCCTAACCACCAGACAAAGGTACAAGCAGCGGGTACTGCCACCTCTTCCTCCAGAGGCGGTTTAAAAGGCTGTATCCATGCCACATTTCATGATGATACCAAGGTAGGTCAGAGGGGCCTGGACTTGCCCAAGGAGGGGAAGGTCCAGCCTTAGACCTGGTCTAAGGAGGGTTATTTCTTTTCCATACCATAGCCAGGTCACCATGGTCCCAGGGAGACCTTTGTGCGTCAGTGCAGGATATATAACCACAATAACCCAAAGTCAAAATTGGCTTTGTTATAAGGCACCTTTATTGCTGGTAATGCTGTTAAGGGGCAGGATTGGCCCGATGAGTGAATGAGGTCAGGCTGTTGCAAGACCCCACTGTCATGCAGCAGGGCTGGCAGGGTGGGGGGGGACTCAGGGAGGGCAGGGAAGCCCCCTTCCCGCTGCCATTGCCAGCTGGGGCAGATCCAACACAGGTCCTGGGATGGCTGTGGGAGCCAAGGTTGTCGCTGCTGAACTAATCCACTGGTCCCACACTAACCGCATATGAATTTTGGACATATCAGAAAAACTGCAGGTAGCCCTTAAGTCTCCTTCCCCACACCAGTGTAACCAGAAGTCCTTCTGCTAAGAGCAGTGGCGCAAAGCCAGTCCTGAGCTGGTGCACGAGGGGAGTGAGGACCTGGCCATGCCACAGCCAGACTTTCCAAAGCCTTTGCTCCTTGCTGGGTTTGGCTCTGCACCTTTAAAATCGACCTCAGGTCTCCTGACTTCACCCACACATCCCCTGCATCCTGGATGTGACCAGTTTTGAGTCTTGGCCACACCTTATCTTATGAAGAAACCAAGCCCCACAGCCATTTCCAGCAAGCAGTGCCTCAGGGGAAGGGCTGTGCCAAGGTGTGCCAGCGCCTCCAGGGACCATCACGAGGGTCTCTGTCACCCAACACCTCAGGCTTAGACATGAAGATGAGGACCCCTGAGAGAAACCAAAGCCACATTCTGCCTGACCCCACCTCAGCCAAAATATGCCCAGAGAAAGACATTAATGGTCAGCAGGAGAATAGCATTAACATTGCAAACAGTCTTCCACAGCGGCTTTTCCTCAATGCTGGTGAGTCTCTGCTCCAGGGCAGCTCGCTCCTCCTGGGATAGGGTGGGCGTGGGGCTGGTGGACAGACCGCAGAACCACAAGTACAGCATTTTCCAGCAGGGAGGCTTGGCTGCTGCAAGAGACAGACCAAAGAATGGGTGTTACCATCTAGCCGGGGCTTTTGCCTCCTTCCTTCCACCAGTTTGGAGGTGCATTGACCAAGCTGGAGTGGGGCTTGAGATGCACCTTGGATGGGGATGCAAGATGATGATGGGAGATGGAAAGGGAAAGCTCTGCCTTGACCATGTACAGCACAGCCTGATTAAAGTTGGTTGATTGTAACACCAATCGTTCATTAGTTAATTAGCAGACCTCTTCACCCTCCTCCCTGAGCCCGCGTCCATCCACTTTCACAAATTCCTGACAGCATGATGGTCCATTTAGAGATCTCCTGGCTTATTTATTGCACTTGATGTGCCGGGTGAAGTATGTGTTTTAATTGTCAGCCCTGTGCTGTGTGTATTTCACTGGCTGTGCTTTCCAAATATTTTTTGAAATGCAGAATGTCATAAGGCCTTGTAAAAGGTGTTACCAAAAAAAAAAAACCCTCATTAAACTGTCAACTGCTGTGTTTCCCATTTCCTTGCCCATCACTACTAATTACCAAAATACCAAGACATTTGTTTATAAAAATGCAAGCTGGTTAAGTGAACTAGGATTTGATAAGAAATATTAAATAATGCTGAATGGCTGCATTCAGCTTAGACTCAAACTTACTCTATGGGGGGAAAAAAAAAAGATATTTCTTTAGCTGTTGACTTCTGTTTAGCTTGGCTGTAATTGGTACCAGTGTCCTTTGGACTGACCAGCAAAAGGAAGGAGTAGAGAAATCTTGTGTATGTATGTATGTGCCTTTCTTCTGAGTTTCTCTGCTATGTAACCTTGGTAGGTTAATCATAGAATCATAGAATGTTTTGGGTTGGAAGGGACCCCTAGAGGTCACCTAGCCCAACCCCCCCCGCAGGAGCAGGGACACCGCTAACTAGATCAGGTTGCTCAGAGCCCCGTCCAACCTGGCCTTGAATGTTTCCAGGGATGGGGCCTCCACCACCTCTCTGGGCAACCTGTTCCAGTGTTTCACCACCCTCATTGTAAAGAATTTCTTCCTTATATCCAGTCTAAACCTACCCTGGTTTAGTTTAAAACCATTACCCCTTGTCCTGTCACAGCTGGCCCTACTAAAAAGATTTTCCCCATCTTTCCTATAGGCCCCCTTTAGGTATTGAAAGGCCGTAATCAGGTCTCCCCGCAGTTAAGCTCAAAACCAGAAAGCTGCACTTTTTTAATGGATTTGCAGAATAAATCTTTGTCCACTCTGAAAAAAAATTTTGCCTATGTAGCATCTCCTGCTACGGTTCTGTCTCCTGACAAGTCCCCCTTGGTGGGACACACAGCTATTTAAGCAATTTGAGTCTGAGTATTAATGATGGCTTATACCCTAAGGGAAGATGAAAGATACTATTGGCATCATGTAAATGCGAAAACTGAAGCTTGTAGATTTATCCTAGGACATCCACAAAGTGCACACCTCTGCTCCCAGTGTCTCATGGTCCCTTCGGACCGTGACACCATTTTGTACAGTATGTTACAGCATCACTGAGATGGCCAGCAGCGCTCACACAGGCGTAAGGAGGAAGCATCTCTAGCACGTACACGAGTGTTTTATCTCCTAGCAGTGATGAGGACAGGAAGGGATGCCACTTTTATGTGCTGAAAGTTGAAATTACAGAGCCTGCTGCGACTTTCCCAGCTCTGCAGTAGCTGCTGCTTTGGTTATGCCTACAGTAGTGCTGTGGAGCTCCTCAAGAGCATCTTGACGAGACAGACAAATAGATGCAGTGTCACAGCAGGAAGCCCTGGTGTCCCAGTGGCACAGAGCTCCACCCTCCCAAGGGATGTTCGTGAGTGGCCGTTGGCTCCAATCTAAGGAGTCCAGCACACCATTAAGTGTCCAGGCCTGAAGTGCTAAAATAACACTGTGACTTGGGCAGGGTTGCTGGACTGGGGTGGTTTGCCTGGGTAAACAACTTGTTCTAGGAAGGAGGAGGAAAAACATTTTACTGAACAGTGAGTTTTCTTTGTTTCTCAGGAATGGCAGCACTTCTGAGCCATTCAGAAGATTGTGGCATGAAGATACATTGGGAGGACCAAGAACCACAACGCTTTCATTTGTCACATCCTCACAACTGGAGTACCCGTAAATACAAGCCCCAACTCCAGTGAATGCAACAGATGGCCTCTCATGAGCTTTAGAGGGGCTTGCATGAGATCTTGGCTGTGCGGTCACCACATGAGCGTGCTCCTTCACAGCCAGCCTACCTGGAGGCCTACCTGCCTCCTCCTTATCACCTGGATCTGCACCCTCGACCAAGGCACCCTCTCCACTGGCTGGATCAATCTGTGCTGCTTCACTCTTGGAATTTGTTGGGTCAATGGCAGGTGCTTTTCTGTGTCTTGTCCACCACGTCAGGCAAGCAAGCTGCAAAGTGGGACAGAGAACAAACAGGTTACTGCCTGTCAGTCCCAAACTAGCATGCCAGTCACCTCCCTCTTTGAGGGGGACAGATCCAAGACGGTGCTGAGAGACCTGTTCTAGGGCGACGGTTGTTCCCCCACTTCCTCTCACCTCCCTTCTGCACAGGTGCCCACACCCTGGAAAAAAAAGGCTGGTACCATCCAGTTGGATCTGAAAAGCTGAGAAAAAGCATGAATTAATCTAGTTTCTTCCCTTCTATTTTTATAATTAACCTGTTCCATCCCTGTTTCTACCAGGAGTAACCTTTTAGTAGACATTGAAGAAGCAGCTTCCTACTTGTTAGGCTCACTTGATCGGTATAAATGTCCACAATGGCAGACCTCCAACAGGGAAGGGTAAAAAAGTAAAAAAGTAAAAAAAAAGAAGCCAAGATCACTCTCTCTGCATACAGTCAATCACAGACAGCAATTGTACCCTCAGCAGAGAAAAATCAGTGGCATGCAGATGTATGGCCATAGGGATACGACGCAGATATATCACCATAGGAGCATGATGCAGATGTATGGCCATGGGAACACTTATATCTGAGTGGCTTCATCTCTGGGACATGGGGAGGTTCTGGAGGATCTTCTGTCTCATCTCAATTGTCATTTTATAGGAAAAGAAACCCCAATGCGAACATTAAACCTCACAGCTGGGACAAGCTCAGCTCACATCAAAGTGGCAACCTACACTTCCAGATGAGCTTATCTCAGGGCTCTTAGAGGGAAAAGCAGTGGTATTGTGTCCTTGCTCTGCGACTGCATGTATGTGGTCAAGAAGTGTAACTACATGGGCAGACAGAGCCATGACAGAGAAGATCAAGTCTCAACTTGCCGGGAGGATTATACCATACATTAGATCAATGGGTGTCATTACAAGTAGAAAAAAATGAGCTCTGGACACACACTGTAAGACTTGCCCATCCAATCGCCCTTTCTCTTTTTTGTTTGTTTGTTGGTTTGGCTTTTTTTTCTTTGTTTTTTAATTCCAGTTTTCTCTATCGGCCCAATACAAGACATGACCTCTCTCTGCAGTCTTTCGGTGAAAGAACCACCAAAAGCCATGAAAGATGATCAGTCCTGGACAGGCTGCAATCTGCTCTGCTTTACAAAAGCAGGAGGTCTGAAACTCATATCCTAGGGCAAGTCTGAAAGTCATCTCCTCCCTGGGACACAAGGAGTGCAGAGGAGGCATTAATCTTGCAAACCTCACAGTGGTCCTTTGGCAGCGGTGGGGTGGGGTTAACCATCCCAGGGGCTCAGGTCTTTGAATTTAAGCCAGGCCTGCTGCGTCTCTGGCTGACCATGGCACACCAAGCAGCTTGATGGCATCGACACTTCCTAACCTCTGCTTGCTCTGGCCAAGCCGGGCAGCAAGGACCACACTCATCAGTCCTACTCAAATGCAGCTGCCCGGGTCTGTGGGCTGCCCTCCTGCTCCAGCCCATCGGCTGCGCTGCACAGGAGCTGCAGGATGGGACTGGGGCAGTGAAGCTGCAGCGGTGACAACAGGTCAGGCAAAGTCATATATCTGCCTGACAAACAGCTGCCTCCCTGCTCTGCCCGTATGGAAATGAACGTCTCAAATAGGTCACTTACAAAGTATCGTGAGTTTAATTTTTGAATTTTACACACACAAATCTAGGCAGGAGTTTCCAGCTGACACAAAATGTTGCATAATTTGCAGAAGATTTATAGCTTTATTTAAATCATTTTCAACCAAGATGAGCATTGGGCAGGGCTAATCTTTCTTGTCACGATGTGCTAAATTGCTTTGATTTGATGATCCTCATCTTTCTCAAGGATTCTTTTTTTTTAATCACTTAGGAAATGTCACTGGAACATAGCAAAGTTTCAGGGTACTAAAGGCGTTCCAAAACTTTTTTTCTTTTCCCTCCTCTTCCCATGTGTCACTGAATGACTGTCTCCTCACATTGCAGCAAAATCTGCAAGGGATGGAGTTTACCCAGGGCTCAGACTCTGCCAGACGGGAATGATTCCCAACTGAAAGCAGCACAGACACACAGGTAACCTCATCCTGTATCATCCTGCTGGTGCTTTGACCATGGCCAAATAAAGCAAACCACTACCCTACAGGGCTCCTTGGTGAAGCATCACACCCACATTCCACCTTCAAGCTCCCTTGAAGTGGGTTTTGGCTGGCTGAATTCCTTGAGGTCCTCCCTTTTTCCTCTTTGCCATCGCCAGAAGGACACGTGCTGGGGCATACCAGCAGCACTGCATGGCCATGGAGGCCACCATGGGGCTGGCTATGCTTCCCTGGCACAGACGCACGAAGGGATGGGGATGGGAGAGGCAGATGATGGCACATGTTTTGCATGCCTGGAGAAAGCAAGCAAATACATAAATAAGGAGAACAGCTGTGGGGGAGCTGCGTTAGCAGAACTGACTTGGACCTTGCAAATGGTGCCTGAGGACACCATGCCCAAGGGCAGGGGAGGCAAGGGCAGCTGCTTGGTGGGTCGCTTGGAGCCCTGTGGCTCTGCTCCCCATTGCAGAGACACGCGTGGGCACTGCTTGGGGACCCCTGTGTCCCCTTTAGTTTGCTCCTCTGGGAGTGCCTGGTTCCCACAGGAGCTGAGCATGCTTTGCTGTCAGCGGCACTAAATGATGCGGTGGGAGCTTCAGATGCAGCGTCTCAGGAGTGCATGGTGTGGGTTCAGGCCAGCCAAAGCAGGCTTGGTGCTCCTCCTAGGCCATGCCTAAAGGAGCCACTGAAGCCAGACCTCAAGACACAAGGAAAACATCCCTGACTCCAGAGCACATCAAGTAGAATTGCCAATCCATCAGCCCGCCTGGCTGAGCCCTGACCCCTGGGGAGGTGACCCGCTCGTGCAGCACTCGTGCTTTGCGGGCTGTTCCTCTCCCTTGCCACCCTCACATTCTCCTTGGACAAGGGAGTTTGCAAGAACTCAGCAAAGTTTTTCTTTTGTTGTTTGTAAACTAGAATAAATCCTTCTGTTCCAAAATGCCATCTGGCACCTGACAGTTGTGTTTCAGCTTCACAGTCTCAAATTTAATTGTAAGCTCTTTTGCAGGGTTTTCAAGGACGGCGTGACACAATATGGACTACCTACAATGAAGACACATGAACTCTGGAGCATACCAAACAAATTCCTTGCATACTTGTTTTCCAGCACAGCATCAATCACCGCAGGGATGGGAGAGTGTCCAAAACAGCAGGAGAAAATGCTACAGCTTGCAGTTCTTGGATTGTAATTCATTTAAAGCCAGGCACATTAGCTGTACCACTGTAAGATCAGATACAAATCTCTTTTCTCCTTTTGCCCATTTACTATCCGAAAAGTATTGAGATTCAATATTTAAAATTGTCCAGGGTAGGTCCTCAGCTGGTGTAAAGCGGCATAACTGTGCTCAACAGCTGCTCCTGGTCTTTGAAGGCAATGGAGCTATGCTGATTTACATCTGCTCAAGTACGATCTATCACTATATTTCCTTGCCTTTTTCTTTGGTGGCTTGTTTTTCTTTTCCTTTTGCTTGACAAAATAAATGGCACAATTCCTAGCTCTTACACGGTGTCTTTCATCATTACATCTCAAAGCGCTGCAGAGATCAGGGCTAGCAGAACTAGCCCTATGCAATTTTTATAGGGGAAATATCTGAGGCTCATAAAGTCAATTGACCAACACATGGGACTGGGAAGCAGCAGAGCTTCAGACATCCTCAGCCAGGACACCCGCTACCAGCCTCCTGCTCTCAGCTGCTATCATAGGGCTATCACAGGCTCTTCACCACAGGTTTGCCCACTTGCATGCCAAAACACATCAACCCGAGGTCACTAAAGGGCAAACACAAAGTTCACAGTGCTAGTTTCTACCCAGAGGGTTAGAGCCTGACACATCCATCCTGATTTTTACCTCCTACCCTTCCTTCCCCAAACTTTTCTGTCCTTGAGCCACCTCAGCACAGCCACAGACTAACTTGAGGTGAGAAGACAAGCCCTGCTTACAGGACACCATGAGCAACCATGCCACCAGGAGTGACGGCCCAAACCTACACCTGCACTCATGTCTAGGGCAAAAGTTGGGGTGAATCTGACTGAGGGAAAATGAAAAATGTTTGGTTTAATGCTGCCCACTCAGATTCATGCCAGACAAGCAGCAACCCAGTGGTGTTGGCACCTCCCTCAGCTTAAAAACCACACCTTCGCTTTGGCTGTCCACTCAGGAACAAGGCCAGACCTTTCATGTTGAAATTGGGAATAAACAGTAGAAACTGAATGGAAATCAGACTAAAACCAAGTAGGGGCACTCTCCCATTCCTACCGAGCAATGGGAAGAGGGAATTAGCTACCACCTACTGGCACAAATTGCCTGGCAGCCCTTCTCATTTTCCTTGTGGTGTGAAAATACTGAGGGTGGGGGCGCACGTGGGATGGTCATCGCCATCATCACGTGGTTGATCTGGGTTTCTGTGTCCAGCCTCTCACTGCCACAGGCAATAGCATTAATACTTATTAGTTTTCTTCAACAGAATCTCTTACACAGAGATCAAGCACTGAGCATAGCCGTGTGGGGGGTCTATAGCCTACCAAAAGTTATCCTGAATATCCCTCTTTAGAAAACTTCCCCCAAAAGCCCAGCCTATGTTTGTTCATGGTCAGCACTGCCCTTTAGGAAGCTCTCCTCCCTCCCTGGCTCTCCAGATGTACCTGGGGGGCAGCCACCACCCCCCGTCCTTCGCTCCTCTGGGATAACCACACACAAGTTGTTTCAAACAAAATCCTATCCTCCCCGACCATCCCATTAGCTTTCCTCCCTGGACCACTCCCAGTCTGAATCTACCTTTTCTGAGCATTGGCTCTTTGAAGAATAGGTCAAAATAAGGTCCCTTGTGTCCAGCACCTATAAACTCACCTATTTCTACTGAAAATCTCCTCTAAGGTATCTCTTATGATCATAGCTTCTTTTCCCCTGATGCTGTTACAATAGCTCTTCATCTGGAATTCCCCCCCTTAAAACATGCTTTAAATTTTTTTATACCTCCAAGGTCAGACTGAAAAGCCTGTGGGTGCTGTGGCCAGTTTCTTCATTTCCCGAACCGCTGGTATGATGTTCACTATTTTCCCATGCTATGTTAATGCATCTTATCTTGCTATTGCTGTGGGCAGGGAGCACTGCACATGTTTAGTTATCACAGGTCAGATGATGAGTGGGAACTCATTAAACCACTGTAATTAATTGCTGGCAACCATCTGGCCACCCCTGAGCAGTAGTGAACAACGTAAGCAGCAGAACTAATGGTGCCTCCTTGCCAGTATTTCTCTCTCCCATGTGGATCCTCTGATAGCTAATAAAAGCTGAGACTTTATCTCAAAGCAGACACAAAGACAGTCTCTCTCTCTCTCCACCCCCCCGCCCCCCCAACTTTCTGAGCACCTGCTTTCATGTAATCTTTGGGAGCTGGGTATCTTTGACACCACTAACATTCAATCAAATATTGATGGAACTGGTTAATGCTTTACAAGTTATGAGGAAGCAACAGATAGCAAATGCTGTGATGGCATCACCCTTATTTCCTCATGCAGTTAGACAGGAGAAAAATAGGTCTTTTAAATCTATTCAGTAACCTTTGTTTGGAGGTAGATGGAAGGTTTTTTATATTGACAGCTGCTTTAAAACTTGGGACTGGGAAGGCTTGCTTTAAGGTTGTGTTATATAAAGCCTCCCAACTCTGCCCTGTTTTAATGTTAAGTAAAAGGAAGTTGTGCCTGACTCAAAGTTATTAAATGTAATTGAGATCACATTGGAACAAAATGTTATTTTCCTAAATGCCCATGTTGCAAAAGATATTAATCTTGTTTGCCTGCAAGATTGATGCTGGCTCTGCTGAAACAGGGTAGATGCTACAATTAGATATATTTAATTCCTCCTCAGCAGTGCTCTGTAATATGATTTCATCTCCTTCCCCTTCTTCTTTTCTTTCTATTCCAGTTATGATGGGCTGTGGTGTCTGCCCAGCTGTAGGCACGGCATGGGAACGCACACTCAATTTGAAGCACTCAGTGCCTCAGGAAGCATTAACACTATGCGACCTGGGGAACAGAAAGCTGAGGAGCAAGGGCTTCTTTGCGGCATATGCGTTACACACCATTTCTGAACCATGGGAGGAAAAGAAAAGGCCAGATTTCAGAGATGCTGGGAAACCAAACGGGGGCTCTGAGAAAAGGGTGCCACTGCCAGTCACTTACCTTTTCTTCTGGGATTGGTGGGGTGCAGAGACTAATGAGGATGATGACGATCGCAGTGAGGACACAGAGGATGAGGGCAAAGTAGAGGTAGTGCAAGTCCTTTAGCACAGCCGGTCTTCTGTCCTCTTCACCACAAAATGGTGTGCTATAAATAAACTCAATGATCATCCGAACGAGACCAACAGCTAGCCCAACCATGAGGCCCCAGAAAGCACCCTGAGAAAAGGCAAGCATAAAGAAAAGGTCACTGCAAAGGTTACCTTTGGTTAAAAATTTTCTCTTTTTTCTTTTGTTTCCTTTCCTTTTCTTTTTTTTTTTTCTTTTCAGTTCTTTCTTAAACCAAGACCTTTTATGCCTGATGGAAACCTGCACTGACATGCATCAAAGGAAGATGTTTTCAGTTAAAAATCCTCATTTCCTCTTTCTGCCCTTGAACATGGAACGGATAGAGCACAGACAATGCAAGAGTCTCTTCCTAGCAACATGCCTCTGACTAGACTTTGACACATCATCCCTAAAGTGTGGAACAACTTTGCCTTTCATGCTTTCGGATGAGACTGCCAAGTAGTATCACTTGCAGTGGCTTCTTGGAAGCAAACACGCATCCACTAAAGACTGGACTGAGATCCTCTAACGCGTGCCAGGGAAAGGCTGTTCTAATTGTCACACCTTAGCTGGACTGGCCTTAAGTGTGAAGAGCCTCAAAGGCTAGGTAGTGGGGGGAGAGTTATTTATTTATTTTATCAAATTAAATATGTGTATCAATTTGTTGTTGACACTGCACTTACAGGCTCATTAATCCTCTTGCAGAAGATCGCCAAGATGAAGAGAGCTGTGATCGGTGGGGCTAGATAGCTGGTTATGGACTGAATGTAGTCAAAGAGCTTGCCGCTGTTGGCTGATTGAATGATCGGGATCCAGAGAATACTGATGACTACAAGGATGAGGATAAAGACTCTGGAAGATGAGAATAAAATTATATTAGCTCTGCAGGTGTTGGAGTCGACCTGAAAATGAAGTTTTGCAGCAAAACACACTTCCAATTGCTCTCAGAATTTCCTAAGAAAAAAACAACCCACGGACCATGCTCAAGAAGAACCTTTCCCTGTGTACACAGGAAAAGAGAACATTTTTCTCTCCTAGAAAATCAGTTAAACTGATTCCCAGAGTTAACTTCACAGATTTTGGAGGGAGCTGAGCTAGGGCTTGCCAGTCAACATGCATGAGAGATCCACAGGGGCGCGGTGGTTCCCACTGTGAGCTGGATGAGTGCAAGCCCTGCAGCCTGGTGCATCCTGGAGCGTGACACGTCCTTCGAAGGACTAGCTCCTGGGTGCGACAGAGGGAGCTGAAAGCTTGTGGAAGCAATATTTCTGCCACCTTTCCAAGCACAAAACATGCTCAGCCTTGTGCCTGTGCCAAATTCCATTTAATTTGCTGCTTATTAAAATTGCTTCTGGGGTCTCAGATGCGTACCATAACCCCCCTTCATCTTTGTACTGTATATTATAGAGGTTTGTCCATCTTGCTGAACAAGAGGTACTTTCCCTCTCACTACTCTAGAGTGGTGGAGTACGAGATTACCTGCAGCCTTCACCCACCCCACAGCAAAGTTTAAAAACTTTATGCTCATTACAGGAGAGGAAAAGCACCACAAACAGGCAGAATGCAGCTTAAATTCTGCTATCAGGAGGAGAACTTTATATGCCCCTGATATAATGTAGTATCAAAGCTTGCTCACAAAGGGCACTGTAACTTATCAGAGACTGTACTTTTCCCTGAAAAAAAAGGAGTAATCGCAATGTATCACTCCTGTCTGATGCAAAAATAGCATGTTCCTAAAGACCTCCAGTGACAGTGACTTCAGAGCACCTTTGGCTTTTCTGAAAGTTACATTTAAGGCAGTATTTATGTTAAGCTTAGAGAACAGAGGGGCAATGATCCACCTAGCTCAGTGGTACGCTCGGTGTTTCTCTTTGACCAGGTCTGCCTTGAGATGAAGCTGGAAAATGTAACGCTCTTTCCCAGGCTGCATTCCTGTTCTATATTGTAGGAACCAGATTTTTCTCAGTGGGTCCAGACTGAAGAATGTAAATGCTGCACTTAAAACAGATGATGAGAGCAACGAGACATAAAGGAATGTAAGGACCTGCCCACAATCATCAGCTCCTGCTCCGAAGCCTTTCTGCGGATACGCTGCCAGATGTCTATAACGAAGAGAGTGCTGCTGCTGTTGAAAATGGAGGTGAGGGAACTCATCAAGGCTGCCATCATCACAGCAATCATCAAACCCCGGAGCCCTGGGGGAACAAAAAAGGGAAGGAAAATCAGGACTAGACCTTTGGCCTATCAGCACTGGTTTTTCATCCCTATGTCTGGTAACTGCAGAAAGATTTCCTCATCCTTAGGATGGATAAAGGCAGTTCTGGTTCCCCCATGCAGAGCATGGCTCAAGCCCACCTCCACAAGAGTAAAGGTTTCTCACCATCAGGCATGAGTTCTATCACAAGTTTGGGGTAAGCAATGTTGGAACAACCCACCGCAGCTCCACAGACCCTTTTACAGACGTCTGGGTCCACACAGCCCACTTCATCTGTAGAAGACAGGAAAATATCAAGAAGTCAGTGTAAACCCCATTGAGCCATAGCTTAATCAAAGGGAAAGAATCTTGATGCCTTGTGTGGAGTACAGCTAGAATGAGTGGAGTTGAAGAACATTTTACATCATAAAATAAAGGTGAAACTTCAGGTGAAATTCTGCAATTCTGTTCAGGGTACAGATGTAACTCTCCTGGGCGTTGCATAATTGTGATCCCTGATGATTTGTCATTGGTGGGAACCGGACTGTTTCCATGAACCTGTCAGCTGGGTTACCAAGGATGTTGCAGGCTGAGTTACTCCTATTTGAGGAAAGCTGGGAGAGAGGCACTTGAGACACTTACACTTTCCTCCAGGAGTGGTCCTCCTGACCAGGGTATTCTTCCCTGGAAGTGGCATGCTCTAGGGAAACCAGCAATGAGGGCTCCTTGGAAGACAACATAGGAACTCTTGCTCTTTCACAAAGGAGGATCGTTTTACATAATCCACCAGGAATTACATGAATCTGTGTGGCAGATGATTGCTAAAGCTCTCACCAAATACCTAACAAAAGTAATCCACAGGACCTGAAGGACAACCTCAGTCCTTCGTGTATTTCATCTCCCTGATTTCCTCCAGATAGACAGATACATGCAATGTCCACAGCATGGAGCTATAATGCCCCCAGTGGCAAAATATGCCCCACATGGACAGTCCCAGTTTCTTCTGCCACTGTGGGAGCACTGGAAGTGGAGGAAGGGCATGGGAACATCAGTGTACAATAAGAGAATATAAAAGTGTGCCTGCAGGGCAGCAGAGACTCTGAGGTGTAAAAATGCTGGAGGACCTGTGTGGGATTAGTGGTCATGGCAGGTTTAAAGCCCTGTGGTAAGGCTTACCTGGGTAAAGAGCTCTGCTGATCATTCCCGGCATGACAATGAAAAACATAGGGAATATTTTCAGATATCCTCCTAGCACCGATCCACCTTTGGCATGGGAGAGGTTCTTGGCAGAGAGAGACCTCTGGACTATCACCTGCAATCAGTGCAGAAAGGGAGCAGAGAGTAAAACAGAAGCACTACAGAGAGAGCAGGATCCATCCGCTCCCTGTCTCTTGTTCTTAGGGATGACTTTCATCCAGCAGGATCCCAGGGTGTTTTGCATGCCAATGGCAACTTTCCCATCTCGGTTGACTGCAGCCTGCTGCCACTGCTCAGAGCTCAGTGCACAGGCTATAGGAGAGGGCAGCGTGGAAATTTCCTTTACAGGAATCATTTTGCCCTTGACTGAAATGAAGCCACCTTGAGGACTGGAGGCAGCAGCTGTACAGCAGCAAGAGACAGGGAATGAAGCAGACTGTGGGTGTTTTGGTAAAAGTTCCATGGTGGGTTTTCATCATTATCCCCTCTTAAAGCACAAAAGCACCGTGTCTTGAGAAACAAATACAGTTTTCCTTATTTGTAGCTTGGAAAGGAATAAGAAATGTGAGATCTTGGGGAATAGGAATGCCTTGTCTGGAGGTCTACACAAGGTCACTGCAGAGCCAGCTCCAGATCCACATTTTCATATCCTTGTCACACTAACTGCATAAAGACCCCCAGTGCTCAATAGCCCACAGTGGGATAAAGACAGAAGGAAATAACCTGCTCTCTCTGCACTAAGAAGTGCACAAAAGTAGCAGCTTGCTGAGAAGGTGGATGGAGAGAGATATTCTGGTCTAGACCACTAAAAAGGTAGTAACTCCTACACAGTGAGACACAGTCATTTTTCAGCTCACAGCTCTAGAAACTGAGGAGTGAACTGGAAATAACAGTGTGGTGGTTTACCTGGAGAGGGAAAAATTTTCTTTACCTGGTCAGTGCACCAGCACCAAAGAGCCAGCACAGAGAGGCCAAATATAAGGCCAGGCCAAGGAATGTCTCCTGTGACTGGATCCCTGAACAAATGAAAGGCATCCGCACGCGGGAGGTGACAGGTTGTGTTTGGGACTATGATCTTCGGTATTGCTGTGCTGTATTTCTCCTGAAGCCCTTCATACCAGCCAACTTTTTCAAATCCTGAAAAGAAAATGCCAGTGATTTAAGGTCTGGTGCTCCCTGCAAAGTCATTTCCTTAGCTGAGTCTCGTGACTACTTTTCTCCTATCATCCTTTCGTCTCCTTTCTTTTCATTCCACCCTCACTTTTGGCAGTCAAGGTTTCTACAGGAGTCAGCTGGATTTTGCCCAAGAGTCCTTGTGGTTTTAACAGTTCATCCTGGAAGAGGATCAGTGCAGGAAAATCTCCATGATCCTAATCCCCACAATGTCCTCAGCATCTAGCCTTCGCTCATACACCCTCCAAGAGTTGAAGCAGGAAGGTATGACATTGGACAAGATAGCTCTATATTTCTGTTTGCCAAGACGGCTTAAAGTGAAGACTAATGATGGTCCGTTCCTTGTTGCTTTTTGATAATGCTCAGTTACGCCCAGATGAATGCACAGTAACTCCCAAAGTCAACAGGGAAAGTCAGCAGAATTACTCTGACTTTACATGAGCATAGTGAGAGCCGAATTTGGCTCTGGGAATGCAGTGTTGCAGGCTCTTTGGCAATTCCAGGTAAACCCAAACTGGAGAGGTGGTTATCCAGAACCTCACTTCCATACAGTTAGTGCAAAGGATGAAGCAAGTCTGACAACCCGGAGTTGTGCTGGCACCACTTCTGTTCGTGGTTAAAACTCATTTCTGCATCATACACGAAACAGTGAGGTACCCTGCTAAGGTCTAATGACCTCGGGACCATTAAACCAGTGTATGATGCCCCTGCAGGCTCCCCTTACCTATGAACATGAGGACCAAAGCTCCCAGCACCATGATCAGGGTCTGCAGCGCGTCTGTGTATATCACAGCCGTTAAACCACCTGTCAGGAGAACCAGAGACAACAGGCGGAGTGCGTTGCCATGTACAGTGAAACAGGTAACTCGCCTGGGAAAAGGTTTTCCTTGGCCCCAGCCCTGTGATTTCAGGGTAGACCCACAGGGAGAAGCTGGCACTGAGCTGGTCCCCATGAGCCTATAGATGTCACAAGCTCTTCTGTGAGGAAAGGCCTGAAGGGCTTGTCTATGCTCATGAGAGGACCTGGAGGCAGTTCAGCCTCTTAATATCTGAAGATGCTAATCTTGCAAAAAGAGAAAAAAAAGAGCAAATGTGGGCAGTGGTAAACATCTGCACAGAGGGAGCTGGGAGCCTTCTGCAGTGTTAGAAAATTCTCTAGAAAACAGTGATGTTCCTCCCATACCAGTTTCCCTTGGGCCAGGAGGGGAGAAGGGAATAGCCAGAGCTCTCCAAGAGCTGGGAGTGACAGGGCAGGTACTACCAGCAACCAGGGGAATCTCTCCCTCACACCAGGACCTCAATACTTTCCCCTACGTAGGAAAGGGGAAACAGATCCTAGGCTCCAGTTTATAGTGTTTCTTTTAAAATCAGCTATTTACCAGCTATGGTGTAGACAGCAGTCACTGCTAGCAAGACCACAGTGGACAAGTAGAGGTTCCAGCCCAAAGAGATTTGGATGAACAATGCTCCGGAAAAAATGTCTGTCTGGAATGAAAAAAAAAAAAACCAACAAGGGCTGTCTGGCATTAGTAGTGCTTCGTGCAAGTGAAATCTAATAAAGCAGCCTGCAGCCCTCTGCGGCTGAAAGCACTGACAAAGGAGGACACCGCGAAGGTGAAGTGGAAGAGGAGGAGAGAGCATGGGGCTGTTGGCTGTGACTCTTCTTGTTCTTGGTGTAAGGAAAACCTTTTCTCCGGGTCAGAGCTCTCAGCGTCTGGGAGCTGAGGCAGCAGGAGGATGAAAATCAAGGTCCCACACCAAGGGACTGCAAAGCAACCAAAAGGCTATCTTACAGGCAGCCTTCATGGCATGTAATCCTCACCGGCACAGACGGGTATTGGTGGAAACTGCCACTCCTTTTGCTGACAGTAAAGGCATCTGTGGGGAGCAGGGGCCAAGGCAGACACAGGAGGGAAAGGGGAGCAAACAGCAGAGGCAAGGTTCTTCCCAAGACTACATCTTGGTGGCCTAGTGGCCAGGAGACACTCCTGCTTGAAAGACCCCTAAAGAATCCCTGATGTCTTGTGCCATGATTTATTTATCTGAAAAGGTCAACAGCTTGCTTTTCTATTCATGCAGTTCAGCATATTAGAATGACTCCAGAAAAACAGGTTATACCTGCTGAGGATCTCACTAGGAATACAGAAACCCCCATCGGCTTTGTTTTGTTTGGATCTACTGGCAGAGAGGGTGAAACCAGAAACTGGGTGAAACCTGGAATTATACAGATAACATCATTCAAAGGCAGAAGGTGATATGGGAGATGTGCGTGTTGGGAAATCAATTTGAAGGACACTTGCAAATTTGGTATGGGGTGAGATACAGGTAAAGACATTTGCCAAGGGAGACAGAAGGGATGGGGCAAGATTTCTATTTGCTGTGCCTGAAATAAACACCTTAAAAGCAAGCACCCAGTGCAACTCCTGACCTCTGCAACCCTGCGACCCTGAGACAAGACACACGCTCTCGGTACACCACAGGAACCTCTGTGTCTTCTGGGGTTTGACTTCCCAGCAGGAAATACAAACACCTCTGTAGCCATGCAGGATCAGTCCTTTGACAACACTGTTTACTGGGATTTCTGTTTTCCTTTGCGAGCAGGGAAGACTCTGCAATGCTCGAGTTGCTAACCTACGTTTGGGCAAAAAGCACAGGAGAAAAATCCTTCTTGTCCAGCCAGCCGCCAAATGAGCTCTCCACAAACAATAGCACCGCTTAATAGAAAGCACCTGTCATGCCCATAAACTCCACCAGCCACATCTGTCAGCCACGCGTGAATTAGCTGCACAGAGGAGAAACCACCGAGACGAAACAGCAATGACTGAGGCCGGGGTCCTGCTCTGAAAGGCATTGGCAAATACTCCTCTGTTGAAGGTCATTTGAAAGACTAGTCTGTTTTCGCCACATGCATTGACTGTGTAGCTGTGCATGTTGTGGTGCTGTTGCAGGAGAGATCTTCCTTTTACCCCTCATGGGTAAAGAGGCTTCAGTGTCTCTTTGCAAGACCTCGTCCTGGGCAAGGCTTCAATCCCACAGAGCAAATCTGCTGGAGGCAGTGGTGACAGCAGTGGGTGACATGACCAAGAGCTGGCCATTAAGAGGAGGAAACCTACCCCGTTGTCCCAGCCCGGAATGCCTCTTAATGCACCTCCCAGGACCTGGGACGTAATAAGCCTGGAAGAAGGACCCTGAAGCCAGCTGCAAAAGGCACATGGGTGCCTCATCTCCAGTCAATGTCTTCCAAGGCAATTTGACACCTAAATACTTCAGCAGGGTCTAATGAACACTGACTTGTACTGGCCATGGGACAATCAGCTGGAGACAAAGGGCTGACACTTTCAGTCTCTGTAATGGACTCTGAAATACAGTCCTCTCCCTCTGAGGGCACAGGTAGTTCTTAGCAAATCTCTGGGCTTCAGTTCTGCCTATTTATTAATGGCATTTAAATGAAGGGAAATACCCAGTAGCTTACATTGCTTTTTGGCTACCAGCAGGGTACAGTGCTGCAATCAATCCAGGAGAGATGCCGAGTTTTGTCTTAAGCCAGAACTGACCTCCCTTTCACCATACCCATTTGATACAACACACGTGACAGAGAGAGGAATAACCATAACACACCTACTGCTGAAAACTCAGCTACAAGAACAACAGCAGATTTATGATAATTTAAGAGAATTTCACATCTACAAGATGCGAGAGCCAGCCAGATCCTCAGAAGGGGTGATGCTGCAGTTCCCCTGTCTATATTGCCTAAGGTTTGATCTGATAGAAGAGGAAAAGCAGGCAGACAGCTTACGGTACTTACACCATTTAGTAATTAGCTGCTATGTCCCTGTAAAGTTCTCACTGTGCATTGCTGTTTAATGAAGGCTCTCACTCTTAGGCTAGGTCTTCATGGTCAGTACAGAGACAGGTATTTACTTAAGCAAAACAGCACACTGACACACTGCTGCTGTTTCTGGTAGCTGAGCTGGTCCTTTCAAGGACATCGGAGTTCTCTCTGAGCAGCCCCACACCGTACCAGGATCACCTACCCCTGCCCTAGCCCCAAGGGTTTTGTTCGTTTGGATACATACGGATATCTTGGTGAATATATAGAGAATGAGGGACAGTACAGACATGTAGATTTGTATCCTCTGCCCTCCAAATCTCTTCTGCAGGTATTCAGGCATGGTGACCACTCCTGCTGCGATGTAAACAGGCACAAAGATCCAGCCGAGAGCCAGAAGTGCCCAGGTAGCCTGTTAATGAGACAGAGAAAATAAAAGCTCATGATTTAACACACAGGAACATCCTTCTCCTCTGCTTTTTCAGCGGACATCCTAAAAAAGCAGAAAGGTCCAGTGCCATGCAATGTATTTGGGAAGCAGTCTGACTTTTTCTTCCTACTCAGAAGATGAGATGACAAATGGAGGAATTATTACAATATAATTAGAAGCTTTTGAAGTTTTCCTCCTAAGCCCTGTGTCTCTCTGTCATGGGTGGCACATCCTGTTCTGTCTCCTGGTCTTTTGGGCAAGATGGCGAATTCTGTTGCTCAGGATCTCTGAAAGGTGGTGTTGTATTCGGTGCCCTTTGAAACCACTGATGCTGTGGCAGTGAAGAGTTAAGCAATTCAGAGAAGGATGGGAGCATCTGTTTGTTGCTTGATTAGCAAGTGATGAGGCTGAGGCAGCAGACTCTCCCTGCGGAGCATAAAAATAAGCAACAGCAAGACTCTGCCGGGATGTTCTCCTCGCAGGCTGACACAGATGTGCTTCTGTCACTGGCAGATAAAGGGGCAGTTCAGTTGCTTTGCCACGGGCGAAGGGTCTTTTGGAAGGTGTAAAGTCATCTCCCATCATGTATTTCTTCTCTGAAACCCAGTAAAAGCCCAAACAGGAGATCTTGAATAGAAATAAAAGCCACTGGATTATCAAACATCAGCTCCTGGCTGTCTGAGGCCGTTACCTTTCATCCAAGTACCTTACATTAGTCCAGATGTTACTTTGATCAGTTATTTAAGTTATCTGAAATTAAACTGGTCCCTGTGAGCAGAGGTTGTGAGTGATTGAGGAGAACAGCCACGGCTCCTGCAGTGGCAGAGACTGGCTTAGGTAAAAGATGCTCATATGATCCCTGCAGCTGAGTGATGTCCCATGACAAAGGGAGAGAATAATGGCATACCTAAGGTCCCTTTCCAACCTGAAATAAATGAATCTAAACTCATGAAGTTAGATTTGCCCTGACAGACAATCTTGTCTTCATGGGCTTCTAAAATGACTTGAGTAGATTTACTTAAAGTACAGCGATATTGGTATGTCCGACATGCACCGGGCTGAGCACAGGCTCTGGTTTCTTCACAAAGGACCTTTAAAGGTGATCTTAATGGTTTAGAAAAAACAAACAAACAAACAAAAAAAGCCAGTGCAGTGAACAGATACCCCAGGGAAGAGCTTTTGGTGGGCCCTGCCTGTGCTTGGCAAGTATCCGGCACTATTAGCAGGCTCTGCTGATACAGACAAGAGATGCAGAGTTAGGTGAGTGATGTTTATTGTGGGGCTGGCACTAATCTCACTCCTCATCAGTGCAGCTGAGAAATTTCATTAGCATCACACACAAAGGGCCTGGGTTTCATGCTCTGTGTGGTGTCGGTGGCAATTTTCCAGGCCACTTCAACAGGGCAGAATGAGACCTGCCTTCACACCCAGATGTTCACCCCAGAGATGTCACATTTTGGCAGGTGAAGGCAGTGTTGAAGATTCTCATGCCTTTACACTGAATTTAAGAGCACATGCTGCTTTTTTTCAAACTCCCTGTACCCAGAATCCTGTGATTATCCAAGTATCTTTTCATCATTCATTATCTTTTATTTTAATCTTGATGAGTGCAGACTAAAGCTTAAAAATATGGCCATGTGCTTCTGGGAAGGTCAAAGAGCTAATAATTTTAGTGGATTCCACTTAAACTAAAATAAAGATCTCATGTTTTTAAGGCTGTCTGAATGGCTGGAGGCTTTGTTCCTGAGGCTTGAGAACTTGTAGTTGCTGATAATGTTAGCATCTGCTTTTGGAGACAAACCCCCCAGTCCCTTTGTAAACAGTGACATCTTAGTTGACAACATAACTGACTCTTACGTTCCACTCAAAGCCCCCAACAGCAAGGCCCCCAGCTGCTCCAGTGCCCGCCAGGCCGATGAATAAGCCACTGCCCACATTGCTTGACATCAGGGATGCTCCAATCTGAAACACATGGTACAAGCACAAAACCCAGAAAGTCACCTTGAGGAGCTTCTGTATTGGTCCAAGCATTTCTGCTCGTCAGTCTTTTCCCAGGCCCTTATCTCCTTGTAGGTAGGTATCTGGGTGCTAATGGAGAGTTGGGTTTTCCTTTCAAAGAAAACTATGGGTTTATATCTTAAAGTGGGTGTTCCCACTTCCTTCCACCTCCCCCACTCCAATGCAAAACTTAATCTCAGAATCAGGGTTCACTTTCGCAGTGGTTCTCCTGAGATACACGCCTGTTGTGGGAAGCAAGGGAAGTCTGGTGACAGCCACAGGTACCTCAGTGTCCATGAAACATGATGGATTTCTCCATTCCCTTGTTACTCAGGCAGCAACGTGCCTTCTCCAGCCTTGCCAACCCTTGCTCTGCCTCTCCATGTCTTGCTGACAGCCCAGCCTCTTTTAAGTCTTGCACTGAACATGCATGTGGTGGTTCACACAGCCAGGGTGACAGCAGCGCTCTCCTGGAACTCCTAAAGGAGGAGATTCCTGAACCATAGCAGAGACGATGTTAGAAACGTGCAGGCCTTTTGTATGTAATGTCTATACATAGGTTAAAATATATTCAGCTCTGCAGTAGGCTGGAAAATGCTAATGCCTCGGGTTAAATTTAACCGTAGGCTGTAGGCACGGCAGGCTGTCCCTACCATGGCTCATTGACACCATAATTGGAAGAATGCAAGCTCCAAGGCACTTTAAACAGGACAAAGACTATCTGACTTAGTTACTACTTTTATTTGGCATACAGGCTCACCTCCTTTCTGTATGCCACTGCCAAATCTCTGTCAGAGTCAAATGAGAAGTTACCCAAAGGACAAGTCTAGCCCTCTTGTCTCCAGAGAAAGATTGCTTTTAGCCACATCGCCTACAAGGAGCTTCTCTCTCCTTAGTACTGCTAAATGTGAAATAAAGAATGATGGAATTTAGTCTGCTTCTCACCTTTGAGCAAGGTAAAACATTAATATGGCATCAACACCCACACTGATTCCTGCCAACAGCTCTGCATTCTTGTCTGTCTAAGAAAACTCCTGATTAGAGAGCTGGCTGCTGCAACATGAATTTGCAACTAAGGTGGGGAGCACTGCTCTCAAAAGATGTAAAGAGTTTTCCTCATATCTATATCAGGCACAGAAATGCAGAAGATATATTGCACAGGAGCAGCAATGTAATACCAGGGTTCAGTTGAGGCTGCCTGACACTCAGCAGAAATCTATCACCCCTGCAAAAAAAAGTAAAATACATGTAAGCCAGTCATGTACTCAAGGTGAAGGCCACAAGGAGCTGAGCCTGCAGGAGTGCTGCAGGGGTGGAATCAGCTCTCTGACAAATAAAATTGAAAAGTGAGCAGCATTAGAGTTTGCTTTGAACCTAGAATGGTAAGTCAGGAGAGCCAAGAGCCAACCTGTACTCAAGAGACTCTGTGGCCACCCATGGCTGGACCCAAAAGGAATGAGAATGGTTCGGGGGTTCATTCTTTTTAGGAAAAAAAAGGACAAAAGAACAATGTTGGGGAAAAAATGTTCCGGTTTAGTATTTTTTAATTTGCCCCCTTCTAATTAGAGAAAACTATCAAGCTAAGCTTTTCCATTAAATGTCACTTGGCCGAGACAGAAGTGTAAAAACTTTTAAGAAATAACAGATTTTAGAAAGGTGTATGTGTCTCTGATGGAAGAGATTGAAAATCTAACCTAGTGAATTTATGGGCAATGTACATACAAAAGAAAAAAAAGAAAAAAATACAGTGTTTTGGTCAAGAAGTGCATTCCATTACCCACAACTCACTCGAGAGATATATGGTGCTAGAGTCTGGCATTGGCTGAGAAGGATCTTTATTCCTGTGGTGTTTTTATTCCTTTCAAACTTTAAATTATCTTTATATGTACCTTTCACTCCAAAGAAAAGGCGCCTTCAATAGATTTTTTTTCTTCGTAGTGAAAATTTGTACTTTGGCAGTTTGAAGTTTATATGCCTTACATCGTTAGTCAATAATCTCAACTTTAAATAGCAAAGTCTCAGAAAGTCCTGGGCTTTGGGATTATTTTTAATTCAGTCTCTAAATACTTTTTTACTGCATAGAACATTCCTGGATTATCTAATGCTCTCTTGGCTTGGGGACAACAGTATCTTTGGTGAGTTGGGGCCAAAGAGTTTCAAACCCGCCTAGGCAGTCCACACTCCCTCACTTCCATCAATATGAACACTTTTATTGCTGACTTTAACAGGGAAATGGGGAGTTCAGAAAACCTGAAGATGCTGAACTATCTTTTGGCTTGGCCGCTCCAGGCTGTAACCCACTAGTGGATCCTGATCATCTCAAAGCTACAGTCAAAACATGTATGGACTGGGTCCCCTCACTAGACCTGCCATCCTTACATCTGGAATTGCTTTTGAACCGTGAGAAACAGAGGGATGCATTTCACTCACAGGCCACCAAGTCATGGATCGTCCAGCTAGGAAATAGCCTCCAATGGTCCCCCGGCTTGCTCGTATCGATGACTGGAAGAACACATACACACAGAAAAAAAAATGTGGTTTCCTCTATTCACACACCCTCAAATCAGATTCAAAACCCATCCCAGTAGCCTTGAAACATCCCATCAGCAACCTCTTGCACCACCCTAGTCCCTACTCCCTTGGGTGTCACTGCAGCCAGCTGGCTCACCCTGCTCGGAGCAGCACAGACAGGTAGTGCATAGCTCTGACACAAGCTGAAGCAGGCCCCCTGGGAAAGGCAACTCATTTTGAGAAATCTAGGGGTCTGGCTGCTCTCAGCCATGTTAAAATATGTTTACAGCTCCAAGAAAGGCTGTCCACCTTCTGACGATGGTATGCACTAAGAGGAAGCATTTCCCTCCTCACTGTCCAGCACCCCTAGCAAATGCTTTCAGAGCCAAATAAGGGAGAATATGGCACAGAGGTGAGAATCAGAGGACAGCTCTGTATCCCATGGAATGCCATCAAGCACTGCATTTGGGCATGACATGCAGGGTCCCTCCAGGATGGCTAGCAATGCCCTGCTGCAGCTCCTGCTGCCTTGCTTCTTCCCACTGATGTGGATTCAGGGTTTCCAGCAGCCCCACACTTGCATGGCCGCATCACGCAGCCCCACCTAGGAACTGCATGAGAACTGCAGGGATTTCAAGAGCAGTAGGATGTCCATAGGCCAGCAAGCCCCTCCACTGTGACTGAGGCTGATTGTGCTTGCTATTCGCAGCAACCAGGAACTTGCAATCAGGCACTGCAATAAAACGGTTTGCTGCAAAATGCCTATGCACATGGCAACACCTCGACTGGTGAGCTGTGCTGCCACCAAGCCGGGAGAAGCCTGAATGCCTGGTCTAAGCATCAGCTCCAAAAATTGTTTTGTGTGTCTGTTAAGTATGCCAGGCTTCACCCATTCCTTCTGCTCTCTTTGTGCAGGTTTCTGGTAGCCCAGCTTTGGAAAGAAGCAGCTTGTATCTGTGTAATGACTTCTCCTTGAATGTGCCCATTCGCAATGAGCAAAACCACTTCAGCCAACCAGAAGATTGTAGTTCTCTATAAAAGAGGCCCTCACAAAGCAACACGAACAAATAATTAGTGACAATCTTTCCAAAGCTTTTTAAAGTCCCATTTCAGTCTTCTCAACCTCAGCTTTTTTCTTGCCCTTGTCCCCTGGCTTCCCACACCCCAATGTGAGACTACTTTGCAGCATGGGAGTTAGACATCACCCCCAGAACAACCTCCAGGGAGTGACCCCTTGGTTGTCCCCATGTGGGGGTAGGGGTGAGGGCTCACGGGAAGATCACTGTCACCCCACAAACCTGCTCAACAGGCCATGGGATACGGTGTGTTCAGAGGATGCCCTTTGCAGGCAAACACCTGTGTGCCCAGGAGGGGTGCGGGGAGGATCAAAGGCTCTCCACCTCAGGCAGACCTAAACCCAGTCATCTTGGGGACTCACCCATATCCCGACGACAAGGACAAAGGCGAAGTAAAAAACGACGACAATGATGTCTGCCACCCCAAAGGCCGCTGTCGTGTCCCCTGGCAGCGTGGGCAGCTCTGTGGTGGCTCAGGGTCCTGACTATACTCTTTGTCCTTCCCATTTCCCTCAGGAGCGTGAGCTCTACCAGCGCGTGATCACTGCAGCCCAGGCTGCCTCCGATCTGGACATCTGTCTGTTAAGTATGCCAGGCTTCACCCATTCCTTCTGCTCTCTTTGTGCAGGTTTCTGGTAGCCCAGCTTTGGAAAGAAGCAGCTTGTATCTGTGTAATGACTTCTCCTTGAATGTGCCCATTCGCAATGAGCAAAACCACTTCAGCCAACCAGAAGATTGTAGTTCTCTATAAAAGAGGCCCTCACAAAGCAACACGAACAAATAATTAGTGACAATCTTTCCAAAGCTTTTTAAAGTCCCATTTCAGTCTTCTCAACCTCAGCTTTTTTCTTGCCCTTGTCCCCTGGCTTCCCACACCCCAATGTGAGACTACTTTGCAGCATGGGAGTTAGACATCACCCCCAGAACAACCTCCAGGGAGTGACCCCTTGGTTGTCCCCATGTGGGGGTAGGGGTGAGGGCTCACGGGAAGATCACTGTCACCCCACAAACCTGCTCAACAGGCCATGGGATACGGTGTGTTCAGAGGATGCCCTTTGCAGGCAAACACCTGTGTGCCCAGGAGGGGTGCGGGGAGGATCAAAGGCTCTCCACCTCAGGCAGACCTAAACCCAGTCATCTTGGGGACTCACCCATATCCCGACGACAAGGACAAAGGCGAAGTAAAAAACGACGACAATGATGTCTGCCACCCCAAAGGCCGCTGTCGTGTCCCCTGGCAGCGTGGGCAGCTCTGTGGTGGCTGGGATCGGCTGGCTCATGGCTGCAAGCAAATTGATGATTTTCTCTCTCACGCTGGACTTTGGTGCACGTTGGCCTTCATCGCGTCCCTTGTAATAATTAACAGGGTGCAGAAGGCGTGAGTGGGGCGCGGGAGCCAGGCAGGGCTGCGTCTAATGTTTCCCAGCAGGCCTCAGCAGGAGCTTTGGCTCCATGGCTCATCAGTGAGGACCTCCCCATAGCTCCATGGTGTGAGCACCTCCCCCAGATGCTCCTGCGTCCTTTTAACAGCAGTCCCCTCTCCTGCCTGTTTAGCCATTGGTGACAGATACTGGGATGGCAAATGGGTAAGTAAGTGTCATAGAATCACAGAATCATAGAATCATTTAGGTTGGAAAAAACCTTTAAGATCATCGAGTCCAACCTTTAACCTAACCCTGCCACCCCACCACTAAACCATGTCCCTAAGCTAACGCTGCCATCCCACCATTAAACCAATGTACCCATCTTTTAAATACCTCCAGGGATGGGGACTCGACAACCTCCCTGGGCAGCCCATTCCAGAGTCTGACAACCCTTTCTGTGAAGAAGTTTTTCCTAATGTCTAGCCTAAACCTGCCCTGGCGCAACTTCAAACCATTCCGCCTGGTCCTATCGTCCGCTACTAGGGAGAAGAGGCCGACCCCCACCTCACTACAGCCTCCTTTCAGGCAGGTGTAGAGGGGTGTCATGTTGTCTTGTCCCCCACCCCTCTTTCACATCAGTTTCTCTGCAGCATCCTAGAGAGGAAAGAGTTGGTCTTTCTTCCTGGTGCGGAGGGTAAGGACATCAATCTGCGCAGGATGGGTGCAGCACCTGCACCCACCCCCAGGGGCAGGACCAGCCACAGGCAAGGGCCCCGGTGCCCCTTTCCTCACCGGGTCCAGCCGTGCGCTGCCTCCTTCCCCATCCTGTGCTGCAGCTCGGGGATACTCTGTGCTGCAGAGAGACCCACAGCCCCGGCGGATGGTCAGCACTCGGGAAGCACATGTTATGCTGTACATGCTCTTTGCAGATAGCAACAGGGGGAAGCGCCCAGAGGAGACAGCTGAGCTTTCTTGGCAGGCTCTCCAGCATACACGGGGCCAGCAGTAAAGGAGTTAAGCTGCTTGCCTGACAAGCAGAGCCAATGCCAGGTCACCTACAAGAGTCAGGAATGCTGCAGTGGCAGGCAGAGCAGCAGCTGTCCTGGGGCATGGGCAGGTAGGAGGGGGCAGTCCCTTACCACAGCAGCAAACTTCAAACCACAGATTTTCCTCCTCATCCCACCAGCTGCCTGGTGCAGCAGAGTCATTTCTCAGCTGCATGGGATGTCTCACCCTTCTCCACCTCTTAATGCTGGGCCCAGGCAGGACCTGTGCCTCCACCAGGGTCCTGTTCAGAAGCGCCAAGAGGAGTCCAGGATGGTCCCTGCAGGTGCTTCAGTTGATAGTCATAACCTAAGAGCCTGAGACAAGCAGATGGGCACAGACCTGTCTTCTCAGTGTGATTCCTAATGATGCTAAAAGACATTTGCCTCCCACAGATTTTGGTTCCTGACACCACCCTCAAATCCATAGGGGCTCGTGGCATCCATTTGCTCCTTAGGTTATAAATACAAACATCTCCAGACCATGGCTGGCCCAGGTCACCCTCTGGAGATATCTCTCCTGTCTCCTCTGGAGATACTTCTCCTTTCTGCTGAGTGCTCATGGTGCTGTCAATGCCCCTGCAGGACAGTGTCAGTTCCCTGCTTCGCTTTCCCCACTTGCAGTAGCACCAGGGAAATCACGAGTATGCTGGAGATGTTTCCTGAGCGCTCCTATGGAGGGGTTGCTGCTGTAGGAGAAGACAGGGCAGTGGGTTGGGCTAGCTGGCAAAGGCAGGGTCTAAAACTGATGTCCTTGGGAGGGGGTTGAGTTTGGGGCTGCCACCCTGTCAGGCTCAGCAGGGCTTACCCTGAGGCCTATCAGAAAAGAAATCATGAAGGGCTCTAGCTGGATACTAAAAGAACGAGGAGAACACTTGGGACACACATAGGGTGGTCCTGACTGTGGTACCAACCCCCAGGACTCAAGCTTCAACGTGGCTGCAAAGGTCCCTAAATTACCTGTCTGCAGCTGTCTCAGACCTGCTGTTGGGGGATAGGACACCTCAGCTGAGGGCATCAGCCTGGGCTGGAGTCAAGGTGGGGACCCTCCAGCACCAGCCCGGCTCTCCTTGACACCACCAGCCCTCTGAATCAGGGCACAGGGTGTGGGTCACCCTGTATGTCCTTTGTTGGGACAGCTTTGGGAGGGTTGCCCAAGGCTCCCGCCGGGTTTGCAGAGCCATTACAGAGCTGGCTGCAGGGCACAAGCCTTCTCCAGGCAGCCCCAGGTCCTCAAAGCAGAACCATCTCCTACCTCCCCCACCCTCTGCCATCCGTGGTCCCTCACCTCATGACATATCAGGTGGGACATTTTAAACTTAGGTGAGCTTCGCTTCTTTATGGTTTCAAGGGAGGCAACAAAACCTCTCATTTTGTTTTATCCACCTCTTTTCCAGTGGTGGTTTCAAGGGAGGCAACAAAACCTCTCTCTCATTTTGTTTTATCCACCTCTTTTCCAGTGTTTTCTTGCAAATGCCAGCTACCTGCTTGCTCATTAATTGCGCTGCCAAAGCAAGGCCTCCGTCCACCCCTGCTCCCCAGTCTGAGGCTCTCTGGGAGTGGTGCCTCCCCGTTGTCTCATTACCCACAAGAGGCTTTTGAAGACTGAAATGTTTCAGCAGGCTGAAGTACAGTTACCATAAATTAAATATCCGGAAGCCTAAATCCCCTGGAGTAAACAGGCAGCTCTCCCTGCGCAGAGCTGATTTACACTCACCCACACACTTCTCCCTCTTAGCACCGCAGCACCTGAGAGCAAAAAGACAGTCGCCTAATCTTGAAATGCATCAAATTCCTGCCCAAGAAGCAAACAGAGCCAGTATCTCCAGTCTTCCCAAACCAGGAATCCTGCTCCCATGGGGACCCCAACCCACAGTACTTGCCCAACCGCGCCTTTCACCCTGCTTTCCCAAGGTGCTATACTAGCAGCAGTTAACACTTGCAAACACCTCAAAGCTTGCACCCCTGAAAAGTAAATACATCCAATAAACCATTCCAGGCAGCTGTGAGCTATCACCAGTCCCTTGCACCCATGAGAAAGGTGTTGGCTTATGGTGGCAGGACCCTGTCGAGTGTAATTACACTGACTGGATCATCCCAAGCCCTACAGGCCAACCCCATTGCTGGTGCAATTGGGCAGGATTGCAGCAGCTGCACCTTGAACTCGGACAATACCTTAAGCACTTCTGCGGTGGTGCTCTCCTTCACTGCTTGGTGGTCTCGTGGCCCTCCTGCCCTCGGTCCCTTTGGGGCAGGCTCTGCTCCCCACGCCTCGGGGCCGGCTGCAGAGGTGTGCTCCTCCCGCGCTCCCCCGGGGACACGGCCGCCGTCCCTGCCCACAGCCCAGCATGACGCATGCTGGTGTTGCGTGACGCTCGCCCTGGCTCCCAGCCCCACGGCAGGAGCCCCGGGCAAGAAGCGCGGTGCACAGTGTGAGGTGCACGTCTCCACCGGGCCCCGACAGCAGGGCAGCGCTTATCTCCTGCTCCACTCGCTCTTAAGTCAACATCAGCAGCTATCCACCCCCGGGAGACGTGGCGCTCCTTGCCCTGGGAATGGATGGGGGAATTCACGTGCCTGAGAAACAATAAAAATTCAACGCAGCTGACAAACAAACAAGCAGCCATTGGAGTGAAAGGTATTACAGCAGCGTAAGCCCAGCAGGTGCATGCAGGACAGATCTCTACTGATTCTGGGGGAGGCACACTCCTGCTTATTTCTGGGGACCTGGCAAGGCAGCTCGGATGCTCTGGTTACCTGCTACAGCAAACCCACCTTCCCCAGCAGGCAGAGCACCTCAAAGCCTCTTGGTCACATAGGCAGGGCTGAATTTTGCTGCCCCAAAGCTAAGGGGCAGGTTGGCTTATGTTATCCGTGTTGGTGGGAGCGGTGGTGGTGGCAGAGGAAGTGCTGGGCATGGTGGGGAGGGGGACAAAGCCGCTGGTGGGGTGTCACCCACGGCATGAACGGGCACTGGTGGAGGCGCTGGCTGTACTCATGGGGGTAATGGGCACAGAGGGCCTGGCTGATCTCCACCCTCTCCACATTCCCCTCCTGAGACATCGCTCCTCTACCTCCCACAGAGCTCTTCCTCCTCCCTCCAGGACTCATTCCCTGGTGCATGCCTGGCTTCACCCAGTCTTTCTTTCACCTTGGTGAGGCAGAGAGCAGAGCTAGCAAACTGGGGGCAGAAGGTGGCCTCTGGAACTCAGGCAGTGGGGCTGGGGCTACCTCCCATGCCCCATCTCCTTGGCCAGAGAAGGGCCCATTGGCACCGAGCCCTGGTGTCTCTCCACGCCGTCGGGATGCCCAGCAGAGGTGCAGGGCAGGGTGCAGAGGAGCAGCAGCCCCATAAAACTGCCCCATGTAAGCAGTACCTTGGGGCTGCAGCCTGCCTGCTGGAGGCCTCCAGCAGCACCGTTAATACGCCCTCCTCTCCTTGCAGCAAAAGTGACAGGACATTTAGTGTCCTCTTGTGGAGTGTGCTCCCTCGCTCATGTCACAGCGGCTGAGAATGAGCCCTTCAGGGATGGGAAATTATAAATGGCGTTCCAAACTGTGCAGCTCAAAAAAAAAAAAAAAAAAGTGCTGAAGAGCAAGTGTTTCTGGAGCAAAGGATATTCGGCTAAGTGACAGGCAATTATTTTCACAAATGTTAACGAATAAATGGACTTCCTCTTCATTACAAAGCTACTTCACAGTCATCAGCAAATAGCTCCAATGACAATTAGTGAATTTCTAAATGGATTGAGAAATTGGCTTATACACAGATAACAATGCAATGAGGCAAGGCAATAGCCAAGCCTCACTTCTCACCTTACCTCCTGGGGGGATTTTTTTTCTGCCTGCTGGATGGGTGAGGCATCCAGCTAACCATTATTTTCTTCTCAGCCCTTTCTCAGGGGGAACGACTGTTGAATAAAATCCAGCAGTTTAATTTTGGTTTGATATGAATGGGCTTTAAATGTATTTAACGTTTAAAGGCAAGCTATTCAGCTCAGAGCCTGCTCCGGATGAAGAGCGCGGTGGGGCGCAGGCACAGCAGCAGGGAGAGGAGCAGACCCCCGGGAAGCTGCAGCAGTGCTACCACAGCTCTTTTCTCCCCTCTGCAGGCCACACTCTGATTTTCACTCCTGGACAGTCCCATAAACCTGAAGCAAGTCTATCACCATTTTAATTTTTTTTCACTTAACCCTAGGGTGAGCCAGGGATGCCTGCGCTGAAGCCAGTGCTACAAACACCCTGCAGGTGAGCCAAGGAAGGTGCTGATTTCGGCGGGAACCTCGGTACCTTGGCAGGCTCCTTCAGGCACCCATCACACCCGGGGGAAAAGTCCCAGCTCCGTGCACCGGAGGCTACTCCCATCCGCTCCTGAGGCGGGGAAGAGCCATGTGGAGGACGCGTTTCCTCAGCCCCCGTCTGTGGTGGCAGGTGGGCTCAGACAGGATGGGACATGCTTGCTTGGGCCTTCCCCTCAGCAGGGAGCTGCAAGCACGGACCTCTCCCAGCAAGCGGCACTGACTGTCGCTTACCCGCTCCTCATGCTGTCCTGAAGATCACCTGTACTCCTGCCTGAGCACTGTGGACCCATGACCCTGTCATCTGCGTGTGGATTAAGGATAGCCATGACATACAGGGCAGTTGCAAGTTAGCATATAGCTTTTGCTGTACTTAAATGGGACAGTTGCTATGAGGAGATGCCTTGGGCTAAGCGTGGTGTTACCAACCAGTCAGCCTAGGCCAAAACGCACGTTACCGAGAGTGGAGTCTCATCCCATCTGCCGTTATCCAGACAACTCGTCTGCTGCCCCAAGTAAGGGTTTGCACCTCTCCCTTCAGCTGAGTTGCCGTGACTCCTCTGGTTGCCCCTTCCATCCTCATGCACCCCGCTGGGGATCTTCAGTGAGTGCTGGGGAACCAAGGCGAGAAGCCACAGGAGGAGTTTCAAGTTGCACTTCCAGCCGCAGCTGCCTAGAAAAATCATTCTAGGACCAAGTAGACATAGGCTGGGTAAAATATGTCACATTTACTGAGTGACTTCTCTGACTAACAGCCAGACTTTGAAAGATATTAGCAAGGGTAAAGCATTAAGTGACAGAACAAGGACATTTTAGATGAAGGATGTTGTTCTCCCTTTAATTTACTCCCCTGTACAGCCTTGCAAAGATCTCAGCAGAGTAAGTGTCTTTATTGATGGATACGCTATCCTTGTTAAGATGGGACAATATACTTATTTACAGCTTTCATCATTGTCACAAGGCACAAAGCAAACAGATATAACTAATGAAGATTTAGCTATTACATAATGTCTTTGCCAACTCCATGCAGAACTCTGGGTAAAAGCCCTGGGAATAAATCTTTTCATAAGAGCATTTTTAATGAATTTAAGACATGACGAGATCTATTTGTAGTTTCTATTAGGACTCTGGGTATGATTTTTCTGGAAAGATGGTTCAGGTACGGAGTACAATGAAGTGATGGCCTGAGAACCACCGAGGAAGAAGTGAAAGCCACATAAGCCCTACGGTCTGAGCCACGGATTACTGCGTTCCTGGGGATGCTGCATGGTGAGGCTGTTGTAAGCTGTGACCCTTAGCTACCACCAGCAAGAGGAATATTCAATAATAATGAATCAACAAGGAAAAGAGATGGAGGAGCTGCAGTAAGAACATCTCCACCTCGTGTTGCCCTCTCCGGATGCCAAGGGGGGGCAGGAGGACGTCAGCCACGCTGCCTGAGACAGTAATGCTCCACAGCAAAGCAGGTAAGAAGATGCTTCACAGCTCCTGCAGAGGGCACATTGGGTGGGTCTACAGGAACAACCAGTAAGACTTTGTACAGATCATGCAGCAGGGGAGAAAACAGTCTTTGCTGAAAGCACCCCCTACACACAACTAAAAAGTGATCCAATGCATTTGAATTTTCACTGTGTGGCCCATTTCAAGAGAAGAGCCTTCATGACAAAACCACAGATGCCAACAGCCTGGAGGTTTTGGAACTACAGGTTCAGCCAGGCATCGGCAACTTCGATCCATCTCCGCTCAGCGACTAGTGAGAAAATTCTTCTTCTTGATGTCAGCAGAAAAAATGGCAAGGAAGAATTAGATTCAATTTAGAGTTAGGAAGCAGGATAAGGACATTCTCCCTTTTGACAGATTAGTCAGTGTTTGGGGGCTTGGTGGTTGCTCTCACCAGGAGGTGAAGTCTGGTACAAACCTGCTTGTTTAGAAGTACTGAAGTCCAGAGAAGGAATCAAAGAAAGGTTTCTTCCCAGCTGGCACTTTGTACCAGAGCTCTGCAGGGCTTTTATTAAAGCAACAAGGTCTTCCCCATAACCTGTGCTCCTTCTTTCCCTCCCTCACATGCTGATCCCTCACTCAGTGTCTGTTCCCCATGTCTGCATCAGGGCCTCAGGGAAAACATCTCTGCCAGCACGATCTGGCCGCTGACCCTCCTTTGAATGCAGCCTTGAAAGCCTGGGGCAGCATCTCCTCTTGCTCCAACAAGTGGTCTATGAACACACCTAATTTCTTTTCACATCCAGGCTCAATGAAAGACAATTATGTTTCACTGTCACTTCCCTGTAGTCACTGTGTTATGGACTCCCATGGAACTGGAAATGAAATCCATGTCTTTTGAGTTAAACCCTGTAGCTGCAAGACCCTCTTTTTAGCTTCGGCAGGAGCTTTCTGCAAAGCCTGTCGATCCATTTCTAGTTGGAACACTTTTCAAAGCAAACTGGACAGATAAGATACAACTTTTTTTTTTTTGTAGAAAGGAGAATTTTTGAAGGATGCAGCATTTCCTTTGACTAGTCGATAAAATGGATGTCAAAAAGCTTTCAGGATGAAGGATATATATGCAGCAAGTGCAGTCTTCAGAGTTACTATCCCTAAGGAAAAGAACCAAAAGAGGAAGGCTGAGCCAAAATGATTGCTAAAAGAACGAAGGGGGGGGGGAAGGGGGAAGGAAAAAAAAATAATAATCAAACTTAATGGTTTGTTACAGTTTGTGGGGACTGAGGAAACAGAGTCTGGAACTGAAGGAGTTGTCAAGCAGTGAGATAGGGTTACACTTCCTCCACACAGAGCCTGCAGCGTTGGCTTGATTAGGCGAAAGAACTTGGGATTGCTATAGAGAAAGCCGCCTTGCTCCCTGTCAACTTGCAAAAGCTAATCAGCATCCCAAAATGACAGCTCCCTCCAGGGCTGAGATTTCTTAAAACATAACTAAAATAAAAATAAAAACTCTCCCTGGTCCAGTTTCAAACCTAGCTGCGCTACAAAAAAACCCAACCAGAATGAGATAGAAAGACTATGACATTCTCCAGCAACACCCCCCAATGATAATCTTCCTCATGATAATAATAATAATAACTTATGTGACTCCTATACCTTAGTCAAGCAGCTTGTATGCTGAGGAATACATCAGACTTGATAAACTACTGCCATCAACTCTCACAGTGTGATGAGACTTAGCGTGGGAGGATGCTGCTGTTTTGTGATGCCCTGGAGATGCTGAGGACAAAATGTGATAAAGAGCCCCATGCAGAGCTGGAATTCCAGAGGATGGTTTTGAGTACATGGAGAGGGAATCATCCGCTTTGGGACACTGGCCAGGACACAAGAAATAATGCCCTTGTTCTTGGCCAAAGCATCAGTGGGGTTTTGTTACTGCCAACTCCAAGCCTTAAAAATTCTTGAGTTGAGGGCCAAAATGGAATGATATTGGCTTAGATATCATACGGATTTTTTTTTCTTTTTTAGCAGCAGAGCTTTTTTGTTCCTTCTGGTTTCTGTTCCCCGAGAGTGCATCTTTATACTTTTCTCCAGCATAAGGAGTTCTAGCAGTAAGTCTCATATTTGCATGAAATTTGGGATGCTTACTGCAGTCCCATGGCTCCAGAAAATGGGACTTTAGGGAAAACAATAAACCTCACTGGTTCTGCAGGAGAATTGCCAGTGCTGGTGCTCAGCTGAGGCCCCACTCTGACACTCCCCCACTCTCCTAGCATGGTCTCTGCTCTTCAACGTGCAGCCTTCCAAGCTGCAGCTCCAAGGGCGGGTCTCCAAGAGGACCTCAAGAAACAAGATCTTATGTGAGCAATTAAACCAATGAAACTCATTTTCCTTTAGACGTGCATCCTAGGATAGGAAGCTCCAGTGTTGGGAGGAAGGTGTGAAGTCTCACACATCTATTCGGGTGGTCAGAGTACATAGCTGCTGTGGATCCTTTCCTGGCTAAAAACGGTTAAAGCTCACACTTTAGTTTTTCCTTTGCTGGTGGGACTGATAGGGCCTTTCTCCTCTGTTCCATCATTTATTTTCACAAACCTTGTAATGACTTCATATATTCAGAACTATTAGTTCTCCACCACGTTTAGTTGGTGTTAACCAACGCATCCGCTTGTGACTGAGGACAGGGCTGCTGTTCACAAGGACCATCACCTCCTTGCCACCTCCTCCCCGAGATCACCCCAGGAAATCCCTCTTCCAAATCCAGCGAAATAAATTACTCAGACGACTTGTGGCTTTTCGCCTCCCACCTACGGGAGTGGTGTGTGCAGGGAAGGCAGGAACGGCGTCACAGGGCCTGGCGCTGTCTGGGACATTTGCACACCTATTAGATTTATACCATAACCCAAAGCAGAAGGGGTGATGTGTTGGGCTGTATGCAGAGGGGACGGATGCCTGTTGGCAGGTCATGCAACAGGCCATGCCTGGCCACCGTGTTACGTGACGTACCTGACAAGGGCCCCGATACGAGGGGCAGCCGCAGTGCGGGGCTGCGGGCAGGGAGAGGGTGTTTCCAGCCCAGCCGGAGGTGCAAATAGCACCGTGAACCTCCTGTTCGTGCTGTGGGGGACAGTGAGTATTCGCGCAATAGACCCGTCTGACTCTTATCTTCTTTGGCGAACGTGCGGCAGGACAGCTCTGAAGCTGCAGAATTCAATTTAAAAAAAAAAAAAAAAAACAAAAAACAACCAACCCAAAACACAAGCAACAGAAAAAAACCCAAAAGCCTACTATGCAAAGACCCAGGCTCTCAATAACCACTTCACTTTTTTCTAACTTGCTTTTCTGTGCCTAAGTGACCAGAAGACAGCAGAAACGTATTTTAGCAGATTGTTTCCCGCCTCTGCCCCGCCTCCCCAAGGCAGGGTT
>NW_009259191.1:1477140-1481761 GCF_000687185.1 Egretta garzetta
TCCCCCCCCGGCCCCGCTCCCCGGGGCGCCCCAGCCCGGGCGAGGGCTCCGGCACAGCCCCGTTACCAGCAGATGGCAGCTGGAGATCGCTGAGGTGCTGCTCCAGAGCGGCACGGAGGGAAATTTGGGGGTTCTCCGGCCTCACAAGCGCAGCTTGCGGGTGCGGGGTGACCTCGGCAGGGACACGGCCTCACCGCCGAGTGGGGATGGGGGGTGTGACCGGCCTGCCTGTCACCCCCAGCAGGGAGCGAACACGCTGGGAGCCCCGGCAAGGACAAGGGAAGAGATGGGGAGGGACACAGCACTTATCCTGCCATGCATAGGAAAGGGGGGGGAAGAGATAAATCAATCAATTCACAGGCCCCATCTAGCCTCCCACCCCAAGCTCGACCTCTCAAACCAGAGTCATTTAGATCTCATTTTCTAACTTGATCCCACCTCAGACCTGCTCATGCAGGTCCCAGCCAGTCCCCAAATGCATTTTGGGCAGAGTAACTCAGAGTACAGAAACAACCCCCGCTCCCTTTCTGCACCAAAGCCTCACCCACATCGCATCATGCTGCTGGGCTACCACAGTTCCCTGCAGCACCAGGCCCAGAAGCGAGCACCAGCCCATTAGTACCACCAGCTCCTTCTGTTTTCAGGCCCCACTGATCAGGAAGGTCCCTCCCTCCACCCCAGTCAGTCTTGCAACAGGAGCATCTCACTGCACCATGCCACAACTCAAGCTCCACATCCCCTTCTGAGATGCCTGTGTCCATGTTCCCGTCCTTCTTCTTCACCCTCATTTCCTTCCTCCTCATCATCATCCCAGCTGATGGCCCAGGTGGGCTCACTCAGAGAAGAGAGAGATACAAACCCCAGCTTACACAAAGCAGCTGTGGGATGTGATCAGTCCCACCTGCTCACCCAGAGAGAGCTACAGAAATGAGAGGACCTTGCCCGTCCCTGATGTATTGACTGATTAATCGATCCTCTGTCAAGAGGCTGTGATGTGCTCTGCTAATGCAACTGCTTGGGTTACCCTCTTGGGCCAGGCGATAGGAACACTTTATATTAAAATATAGGAAATTTCCAGAGATAACCCACCAGCTTACAAAAGTCCCCTGTTGCCCAAGGGCCAGATCCACATCTGATCCCAGGGCATAAGGAAGCACCGTGCATCAGCTTGGCCCCCTGCACAAACATGTAAGACAAAGAGTAGGTGGTGTGTCCCACCAGGGTGGCACCTGGGGAGGCTGCAGGACAGCTGAACCTGGGTCCACCATCCCCCTGAGCAGTGCGTTACCCCCAGGAGGACCCTTTCTGTCCTGGCTCCTTGCACCCCTCCACAGGCAGCACAGAGATGACTCACACACAGCAGCTTTTCTTGTGAAGGACAAAAAAATAGAATTATCCTTTTTCGTCCCCTTCCTCTCCCCAGCCCCCAAAGCTTCAGTTCTGCAAAAACCAATGGGGCCAAAGAAGGGACAAGACAACACATCAAGCACTACCAGTTTAATCTAGCCCCAGTTCCTCATTTACCAGTGTCAGCCTCCTGTCCAAGCTTTCTTTGGCTTTCATCTCTTCTTTTATCTGCATGCTGTCTCTGGTTTGCCCCTTCTGGTTGCTACTGCTTTGATCTCTTGAACCTCTGTAATCCAGAGCTGAATCCATGATAGCTTACACTGAAAGGTTTGCATGTTTTTTCTGTTGTTACACTCTTTAAATTGTTTCTTTTTTTTTTCTCCCCTGAAAGTTCAGGCAGATTCCTTCTGTGCAGCAAATGGGCATTTTAGATGTCCAGCCTGGGCATGTGACCCTTTGATGGTTCCCCAGATCCTTGCACCCTTGCATCCCTGTGCTGCTGGTTTTTGGTTTCTTCCATCATAACATAGTAGCAGTTACCACTATGCAGGCGAAAGGCTGTACCTGGCTTGTGGAGATCTGCAAGAGCCCCAAGATTAACCACAGAGGTTTGCCTCTGCCACGTTATCTGGACCCTAGGTGGCACAGAGAGTGTCTACTGTTCATAGAATCATAGAATCGTTTGGTTGGAAAAGACCTTTAAGATCATCCATGAATGGTTTCATCAGACAAGCACGGGAGACACAGTGGGAACTCAGTCTGTGAGCAAACTCATTTCATTTCAGCTATTTTCTTATCCAAAGGTGGATGGTGATTCTTTATTTCACCGTGAGTACAGTGGGAAGAGGAAAAAAATCCAACAGCAGAAGGATGAGCAGGGGCTTTTAAGAAAGCTTTGCTATTGCCAGGTATAGGGATGCAAGCATCAAGCTTGGAGCAGGAGCACCACAGGAGAGCCAGAGCGCTGCAGTAACCAGGTGGATTCCACGTGAATTCCTCCTAGCTTGTTTGCTCAGAAGGCATCCCCTCATGCTCATCAGTAGTTTTAGACTAGCTATGTGCAAAGAAAGCGCCCTCATTTTTAATTAAAAATGTGGGAGAAGGAAAACATGAGAAAACACGGTTGTGCTTTGAACTTCCTAATTCTATACTGTAAGGGACAGTGTCAGGGCAGAGGCTGTCCAAGCTCTCCCTGGCTGATATGGACCCAGTCCAAAAGGAGCAGCGAGTCACTGCACTGAACTTTCTGCCCCAGTTTTCTGGGGTACAGACCTATCTGAGACCAGCCATTTCCCTCATCCCCAGAGCCATGGCAGGGTGGGGGCTCTCCTGCTGCAGGGGTGCAAATGCTGCTCGGCTTCATCTCAGCACCAGGGGAAGGCGGCCAATGCAGCGAGATCTGCCTCTCCCTTACATCCAGCCGCCCCAGGCTGAGGGCCCTGCTGCCTCTCCTCAGGCTGATTCCATTTGAAAGCAAAGCACATAACATCAGGCCTGTGTTTATTTTCCCCTTAAATTAGGGTGGCTTGATTTTAATTGAGAGATCTGCCAGAATAAGGCATGTTTGTGCAGCTGTCATCAGAAATGCATACTTGCTTTTTTCTCTTTTTCTTTTTCTTTTTCTTTTTCTTTTTCTTTTTCTTTTTCTTTTTCTTTTTCTTTTTCTTTTTCTTTTTCTTTTTCTTTTTCTTTTTCTTTTTCTTTTTCTTTTTCTTTTTCTTTTTCTTTTTCTTTTTCTTTTTCTTTTTCTTTTTCTTTTTCTTTTTCTTTTTCTTTTTCTTTTTCTTTTTCTTTTTCTTTTTCTTTTTCTTTTTCTTTTTCTTTTTCTTTTTCTTTTTCTTTTTCTTTTTCTTTTTCTTTTTCTTTTTCTTTTTCTTTTTCTTTTTCTTTTTCTTTTTCTTTTTCTTTTTCTTTTTCTTTTTCTTTTTCTTTTTCTTTTTCTTTTTCTTTTTCTTTTTATTTTATTTTTTTTATTTTTCTTCTCTTTCATTCCGCTTTCTCCTTCCTTCTGTCTTCCTTCATTTCTTCATTCTTTCCTTCCTTTCTCCCTTCCCTTTCTCCCTTCTTTCCTTCGTATATCAACTTGCTTGATGCAACCCTTTCCAGGCTAAGCTGCCCCACTTGCAGGCAAGAGGGGAATAATTCCCAGGGGAGCTCTGGGGGACCCAGCTGAAGTGGAGGTGTCACCTTCCTCTGAGGCCAACCCTGTCCCCCATATCTGATGTGCGATAAGGATGCTGTGCTTCACCTTCCCCTGTTCATGGCGACCTGGTGCATTTGTGCCCATATACTGGGCTGCACGCTGGTGGGGCTGGGCAGCCTGTGCATGGTACCCTCCAGGGAGAGGGCTGCAGGGGACAGTCTGGCACAACCTATGTCTCACAAGAAGTTTTTCCACTGCTGTGGCCCAGACTTCCCTATAATACATGGAGTTTGGGAAGCCAGATGCTGAAGGAAGGCTCCAGGTCTGTATTATTCCCAGGCCCAGAGCTGAACAGCACAGCTCTGTTTCACGGCTCTGATGGAGAGTGGTACTGGGTATATGACACTGGGAATGGCTATGGAAAGAGCAGTTGCCCAACAGGCAGAGGGGTCTTGCTGGTGCCTTGTATGGCATTGCCACCCCAGCATCCTCTAATGTCTCTAACCCCTTGATTTATATCAAAGAAGTCTACCTTACACTGTGGAAAGCAATCAGGGAGATACAGCCCTGCCTGATCCTTTTTCTCATCTGGAACAGCTGGAAAAAGACAGTAGCCTGAGAAATTGGCTGACCTTCTTGATGCATTCAGCTGTCTAGCCTTATATTTGGCCTTTAAATAACTTGCCAAAAAACAAACAAGCCCAAAACAACCAATCAGCGGGGAAAAAAGAGCCCAAACAAAACAAGAGAGACTTCCGTTTCCAGGCTTGCCCTTCTGCAGTGGCTGGTCTGAAGTAGTTTAATCTAAACCAGGCTTCAGCAATTGCTGAATGAAAGCAATGTCCGTGGTGGGTATTTAGAGACTGGGGCTTGCCTGCCGTACACTATCCAGGGGTTTATTACCTGCTGAAAAACCTTAATGTGCTTCAGGTGCTATGTGATGTCCAGATGTCATGGCAGAAGCAGTTTGGAGAGTGCTGGTGATAGAAATGCTGCGGGGAGAATGCAGAGACAGTGCCGAATGTGATATTCAGTCCCGGCTCATTGATTAACACAAAAACACAGGAACAGCCAAATGGGTTAGGACCAAAGGTCCATCCAGCCCAATAGCCTGTCTATGGCAGGCAGACG
>NW_009259191.1:1483527-1526042 GCF_000687185.1 Egretta garzetta
GGCAGACAGACACCCAGCGACTGGGCTCAAAAGAAAAACTCCTATTGACTTTAGTGGGTTTTGGAGCAGGTCCAGCGCAGTAAAGGTTCAGATCTGATCTCTGGAGTCAGAGGGTGTTTGGCCACTGATTTTAATCAGCAGAATCAGGCTTTTAATCAAAGTTTGGTTTATATTTCCTGCTTTTCTACTCACTTTGTAGCAAGTCTGGAAGTCGTGCTTGTTTTGGGGGGCTAAGTGAAAGTAAATAAAGACTGCCATAAAACTCGTGACATCTTTAAATTAAAACACAGTTTCATTAAGGAATATGACTAAACCTTTCCGTTTCATTTTCCCAAGCCAGTCCAATGCTTTAGAAAATCCTGAAATAAACTCTGGCTTTGTACAAGCAACAATATTTTGAAAGTTTCACAAATTGTCCTGAAGGTTGTTGGGGAAGGGGGTTTTGGGGTTTTCCCTAAGTTGTAAACTTCAGCCTTACCCAAGTGATATATCAGGAATGGTGAATTGAAGCGTAATTTATTTGGTTATTAATGGGTTTGCTCTTTCATTTATTTATTGGATGAGTAAGTTTTACTTTCAGTTAGGCACTCTGATAGCCAGAGTTTCAGCAGGTGACACCCAAGCTATTTTTAAAAGCACATACAGGAAAATTTGGTCACCAAGTCATAGCAACGCCACACAGGGATGGGATCTTCCCCCTCATCCCCCCCCTCTTCTAACCAGCTCTGCACAAGCAACAATTTTGTGACACCTGTGAAGGCTTTGGTACCAGTTTAGCAGAGGGGAGGTAGAACTGCTTCCATACTACAAGTTTATTTTAAGTCCAATGAACAAACTCACATTGCGGTGCTAAGGAGAAACTGCAATCCACAGAGAGAAATGGACTTTACTGGGTTTCTTTAAAGTCTCTAAAACCAGGCAGATTTCAAAACTCAAAGGCCTATAACTTATCAAAAGAAGAAATGCACTAATTTTCATTTCATACAATAACTAACAAAATTACTTGGTTCATGCTTAATTTTCTATAGCTAACTGTAGACTTCTGCAGAATCTCTTCTTTCTAGCTGCTAAAAATAAATAAAATGGATGATTAAAAGTTTCTGATGTTTCAGAAGTTATTATCAGGCTTTGTCAAAGAGCTCCCCGGCAGTTCAAAGGGCTGTCTGAAGGGATTACAGCTCTTTCTTGTTAGTGGAATCCTCTGCACAGAGACCTAGCTCAACAAAACTGAGTCAGAGTCATGGTTTTGTGAGCAGAGTCCTTTCTAAGAATCAGGAGAAAATCCTTCTCCGTGCCATGCTCCTTCATGGTTCTGACTCCTGTGTAGAACTATAGACAAAAGTCTCTGGAGCAGAAACTTCTAGTGGACAAGAGCCAACATACGGAGCAGGTATTGTTCTGGCCCAGAGACTATGGCTGTGATCAGCAAGGAGAGGAATAACTAACTCAGTGGGATAGCTAGAAATCACATGGCTGAGATGGGCAGATGCCTTAACACCAACACTAGGAAAAGAAAGAAAAGATAAAGACATAAAGGAAGGTAAAAAGTTTCCCCTGCAGTTAAAAAAAAGTTCTTATAGCAGTTGCTCTAATGCATGAACATTAGCAAAAACCTCTAGAGAAGATCTCTGCTTTGAAGAAGGGAGACATCTTCATCGTTCGAAGGAGGAGTTCCTTGGTGCTGGAGATGAGAAGTCAGAACAGCTGCGATGTCTTACAGGCCTTTGGTTCAAGGGACAAAATTACTCAGGGGAGTATGGGCAAGATTGGCCATATAAGCTACAAGTGGAGACAAACATGGATCACACAGACAAATAAGAACTCCAAGAAGCAATACCCAGAAATGTAGCAATGTCTGTCTCTGTGAGACTGGGATGAGATCAGACATTAATTGCTATTTTTGTTTGACATTAAAAATACCTTTGGAGCAGGCTTTGTGTAACAGCAGCGTAGCTGGAAAGAAAAGGTCCTGAAAAATGTCTTCATACTTTTCTATATATATGCATAAATATTAAACTGCCTTCCTTTCAGACATGCCACTGAACTCCGCGCTTGTTTGGATGTTGAACCTGGAAACTTCTCAAAAGTTTTGCGTACGGATAATTCATGAGTTAAAGCCCAAATTGAAATGCCATGTTACAACTTGTAGAAATGTTAGACAAATATAATGACCATATTTTCCAGTTACCTAATACCCACTCAAAATATAAAACCAAAAGAACGGAATTGTTTTCATTGCTGTTAACCAGACAATATCACTCCAACTAAATATAGTATGTGATGAAACCAATTTAAATATTGTCCAAGTATTTAACACTGTAAATATTAGACTTAACACTCCATAAAAACAGGCTTTGATGATGCAGGCTGACAAAAGGAGACTAGTTAATTGCAGATTACATCATGGCTAGGACAGCCCCACTGCTAGGACAGCCATGATAAATGTGAGGTGCAAAGTAAATCTAATAAAATAAAAATAGTGTCTGTTCAGTGTTCACCTTTATCACTTTTGCTAACCTTTCTTAGCAACGATGGGGCAAAAATGTAGTCCCAGGTAAAGGAGTAAAGTTCAATCATTCATGAAGCTTGCACTTTGGGCCAGAGTCAGTAAAAGATCCAAACATGTGGGATGTGTTTATGTCCCTTCCACTACAATGGGACTCATATGTACTTCTGACATTTTCCTACGGTGGGAAGCTTTCCTGAATCAGGGTCTGAAGTCTCTTAAATCTACTGTAGCTTTTGTGAGCTTTTTCTTTACATGTTATTGTAAAGCACGGCATTGCTCCATCAAAGGTGAGGAAACAAAAGTCTAAAGCTCTTGGTTATTGATAACTTACATGGATTTATTAAACGTCTGAGCTCAGGTAACTGCTGAAAATGGGGACAAATTCCTGGCATTGCAGGTCTGACTTTCTTCTCAGAGCAAACCTGCATCCTTGTGTGTCTGTCAACTTGAGTTAATCGACAGTAATATCTGCCCAGATATTAATGTCAAGATGGGTTCTGCCCCATGTTTTAAGAAGGCAGGTCAGAGCTGTGGTACCAAGATGTCCCCAAAAGCCTGGAGGTGGAATGTTTCTGCATGAGGATAGCTTCAGATCTGTATCAGTAGGAGATACAGCTTCCAGGTAAGGCCTGGCTTCTCACTTGCACTCCTGAATGATATGGAGGCATCAATCCTGGTGGCTGAAGCTAACGACAAGTGGTTGCCACCATATTTTGGACATAAAGCTTAGGTACCTCCCAGAGTGCTGTTTCCCTTTCTTATTTCATGCATCTTTTTTTCTCTCCTTCTGGTCTGTATAAGCTGAGTTCCTGCACTTTCTACAACATCCTTCAGTGCCTAGAAAAACAATTAGAAATGCTGATGCTGGAAAGAGCCTCATGCTAGCAAAAGATCTGGTCCCAAAGTGGCTCATGAGGCCTGTTAACATGTTAGAGTCATATCAAAATAATGATATTATATGGAATAATTGAGTCCAGCTGTCGATGTTGACACTCTTGAGCCACGGAAGGAGAAAAGTGATATAACTTACGATAACTGCAGGTTGTGCAGGCCCAGCTACATTGTCTGACTTTGCATTACACAAGGAGGTGGTTGCCTGCAGGCATGCAATGGTTTGGGTAAGTTCATCTTGAGCTGGTGGCCAGCATTACTTTGGCAGCAAAGGCAGTAACTGAAGTCTGCACCTGAGATAAAAACTGTATTCTGCGTGTGTGTGTGTCTGTGCTTTTCGTCCATGCTAGGTGGTTACCTTCCTCTGTCCTGAGAGATGCAGGATCACCCACAGCCATGGCCCACTTCGGCGACTGTTGCTGGAGAGAGGTGTGTGGTGCAGATTGCAGCAACAAAGCACGTTTTCCACAGGCCAAGAGCACACTGGTCACAAGCGTAGGCAGGAATGGGATGCAGGCACCTCTCCAGCTTCCCTGTTTTCCACTGTATTTGTCTTTCTTAATTAACCCTGCACCATGTTACTGACCCAAAGACATGGCAACAGCATTGTTGAGAACTGCAGGGATTAAGACATTTGCGTTATAATGCCTCAGCCATGAGATCATAAATGCCCTTATGCTCTATTTTGTTATGCTGGGTTGATAATGGAGGCTGATAAAACTCCCACTTTCTCTCTGTATTCAAGTGAGCTAATGTGTCTGGGCTCGTGAGATCCTGGCAGGCGGGGAAAGCAACAGCCCAAAGTCCCCAATCTCAGATGTAATCGAATAATGAGGCTGTTTGAGGACATTACTTGTTAACATATTAGCAGGTACCAGGGGTAAGTGAGTGTTTATTTAGTCCTGGTGTAAAAGCATGTCTGAAATGATTTATGCCGGAAGCTGTTTCACAGCAAACAGGCTGCTTTCATGAAAGCGGGTCAATCACCGTCTCCCGTCCACCCTCATAAATCATATTCAGGTGCTAATGTAACCAAAAGGTTTATATAATCTGCACAATGAGTGTGGAGGTCTGGGTGATACAGTAATAGCCTGCCTGCATAAAGGCCTTCTGCGTCTAAAGGCTGATATCTGAGGGGAGTCGATGATTGATTTAAAGAAGAAAGAAAGAAATAAACTGCCATGACAAGTAACAAAGTGTACATATAGTTTTCCAGCCACATTCTACATACACAGGAGTAACTTGCCACTGTCCAGATCTGCTGCTGGGACTCTTTTTGCATCAGGATAGCTCCCATACATATGCTCTAACAGAAAGTAGACCATGATTTTAATGTAACCATGACGATTTTAGTGTAACCATGACAGATACCAGAAGCACGGCACCGTAAACAGAGATTGGCTTTCTATGTTCCCCAAATTTCTCTAGTTAAAGGTCAGTGTCACATTATCGACCTCTTTTTCATGCTGCTGGAGTACTCCTTTGAGAGATGACATAGGTCTGGAAGGACCTCCTGGATCTACATCCAAAACACAACTTCATCAAGTTCTATCTTGAAACTTGCCACAGATGTTTGCTTCTTTGTCCTCCCGCCTCTTGTTGTAGAGTGTTACAAGACTGCATTTCCCTTCTGCCCAGTTTTAAGCCTGAATTTATTCATGGCCAGTTTATATTTACAGCCAGAATTTATCCTATTCTACATGTCCTCTTTCCTATGCCAACACTGTCCTTTGATTTAAATAGCTTTTCTCTCCCACATATATTTACCACAGAATATGTTTCTAGCTTGGGTCTTCACCAGGTCTTAGACCACAGAGCACATAACCCCCATAATATGGCATGATCCAGAACTTGTATGATTTGCATTCCACTTCCTTCAGACAAACATGTTTGGTTCACATCAGTCAATCGTAACTTCTCTCAAACTTCTGTGGTTCATATCAAACGAGAGAAACCACTTGTCAGATAAAACGATTTGTATCGGTCTTACAATGGTACATGTCCTGGATTAGCATCAGTAGCACATGCCTTCTACTTACAAAGCTGCAGCTATCTCTTTTGCTAACACATTTATCAGCCAGCAACTTCACTAGCACTGGTGGTGCTGAAAAAAAGGTTCCAAAGTATTGTACTGCAATATTTTAATTTGGGCACAGTATTTTGTCAATACAGACAAATGTATTTGTTCTGAGGAGTGGCATCATGTTTCTCGTTTGCTGAAAGCATCTGGAGACTTACTGATGGACGATGAAGCCCAGACTGTAGGTAATAGCTGTGTTGCTAGGACTTCAATAGTTAATTGCTTGTCACTGTTTGCTTCTTACGAGTCACATTATGCCATTATGAAGTCAGAAAGCATTAGGAATTGAGTAAGAGAACAGAAAGGGATACTGTGCAACATAAATAACCAGTCATGTGGAAAGATCAGTAAATAATTGGTACAAGCAGATTGACAGTAACAAATAATTGTCAAAAATTAATATCCGGTGACTAGGTGTGAGTAAGAAGTGAATTTGTGGGAGTATTCAATAATAAACAAGTATTTCTGTCAGCGGCAAAGCTAATTAAGATGCACTCTATGGATCTGTGTCTTTTTTAAATTCTCTCCTCATCACAATAATCTACTTTTTGTTGTTGGCAATAACCTGCTATTAGGCTATAGATAGCTGAGCTTTTTGTATACGCTGAACTTCTTACAAAAATCAAACTAAAAAGGATTAAGTAAGTCCAGACTGTAAAACAGCTCACTGGGACGCAAGAAGGTTGAGTTTGTTTGATGTGCATCACAGATAAACAAAGCTGCATCTGGAAGGCATGCAGTAGTTGGAGTTACAAACACCGCGTGTTTGTAACAGTCCCTGTATTGAGTCCTCTTTTAATAATTTGTGGCAGACCCACAGTACCCCTTACAGCAAGCACGGGTGCTGGTCAATTGCTTAGACAGCTGATTTGTGAAAAGCAGAGGAACAGTGAGCCTGGGGAAACCCAGGTCAGTGGGTTAGATGCATAAACGAGATGTCCTTCTTTCTTTATCGGAAAAACTGATTTCAGGAGGTTCCTAGGAAAAGAGGCTGCAAAATGTTCCAGTCTTTGACTAGAAGTTCTTTAAACAGTGATTTCTTTCTTCTATAAGACAGCAGTAGCATTGGTCCTAGTTTTTTCTTTTTTTTTTTTTTTCTTTTTTTGGCACTCTAGAGAAGATGGTGGGAATCACTGTCAGAACTTGTATCACCTTGTATTTTTCACATTTTTTTTTCCTTCCTGTTAATGTGTGAAGTATTTGAGCTAATCTAACAGGGCATATTGACAAATAGGGTTGTCTTAAATATTCTTCTCAATTGCCTTTGAGCTGCATGTTAATTAGGATGTAAACTTGGTTGGGTGTTGGTTTTACTAGTTGGCCATCATCAGATGTTGGACAAGTCTTCTTGCCCCTCCAGCTTACTCTGTTTAGTTTGAAGTTCTTTGGCACTGAGGTTTGTGTCTGGCTGTAGATATGGCTAGCACTCAGCATGGGGATGGGGGGCCTCAAACTACACAATTCTAGTACAAAAACCAAATTTAGATTAAGATTGTTTATTGCACATAATGGACTGGCTTAACTGTGTCAGGCTCATTCTGAGAATCTCATTGAGGCATCAAAGACATCACCACAGGATGTAAATAGTCTTTCAAAAATTAAGTAAAGATGACACACATGAGCTGATTTTTAATTCTTTTAATCCAAGTCATGCACACATTGAGGCATTTTCCTGTGTCAATTTATTTCAATTTTCTTCCTTTCTCCAAGAACCATTTATTGACTAAAGTCATCCGTCATTTAGACAATCAATGTGATCTTGAATTCTGACTTAGAAATCAATATAATAGGAGACATAATTAATATACCTATTGCCAATGATTAGACAGGTCTAACCTGATTAGCCAGCCAACAACACACATACAAAGAAGAATACTAAAAATTGCCTTTTGGTATTATGATTAAAATGTACAATTAATCATCAGCCCAACAGGAATCACTTGTTATTTATCAGTCCTAGATATTACAGAATGGCACAGAAGATGGAACTCCCTTACAAGTCTTTTAAATTGTTTTGCCTAAATAAAATAAAAATTTATATACTTGCCATGCTGTTCTCAAGACATCATTATTGTGAGGTGCAATACTGTTTTACCTGAACAAAAGTAGGTATTTGCTTCCCAAGACTTGTACCAGAAATAGCGTGACCAGCAGGACTAGGGAAGTCATCCTTCCCCTGTACTCAGCACTGGTGAGGCCGCACCTCGAATGCTGTGTTCAGATTTGGGCCCCTCACTACAAGAAGGACATCGAGGTGCTGGAGCGTGTCCAGAGAAGGGCAATGAAGCTGGTGAGGCATCTGGAGCACAAGGCTGATGGGGAACGGCTGAGGGACATGGGGTTGTTCAGCCTGGAGAAGAGGCTGAGGGGAGACCTTCTTGCTCTCTACAACTGCCTGACAGGAGGGTGTAGCTAGGTGGGTGTTGGTCTCTTCTCTCAAGCAACAAGTGATAAGACAAGAGGAAATGGCCTTGAGTTGCATCAAGGGAGGTTTAGACTGGATATTAGGAAAAATTTCTTCATGGAAAGGGTTGTCAAGCATTGGAACAGGCTGACCAGGGAAGAGGCCGAGTTACCACTCCTGGAAGTATTTAAAAGATGGGTAGACAATAGAGACACGGTTTAGTGGAGGACAGGTACAGTTGGGCTCAGTGATCTTAAAGGTCCTTTCCAACCAAATGATTCTCTGACTCTAAGACTTGTTTTGGTCAATCAGTAGTCAAACTGACTTGATGAGACATTGCACACCTCTTGATGCATAATCAGACTAGAAAGCAAGCTGTTCTGCCTCGTATGCCACACTTGTCTGCTTGCTGATATATGAATGTGGACTAAGGAAGAGATGAACTTTGTTACAGAAGAAACTGCCCTTATTAAAGTCCAAGTGACTCTGTGGTCCAAGTAACCATACAAACCCTGAGCAGGAGGATCCTGCTGCCATGGAGAATTTCCAAACTGAATAAATGAAAGAAGACAAATAGCAAGAATTTTCAAAGTGGAGAAGTGACCTGAAGTCACGTGCTTACCCTATACTGTAGGTTGTTACCTTTAGGACCATGGCTGCTGCTCTCTGTTTCCTGCCCAAGGACCCCAGGTTGGGCTGTGTCCCACCTCAGTCAGCCTGAACTGCCTGTTCTTGAGCTGCGTTTCAAAGTTATGCTATCCATGATGCCTAAGATGTGAACCCCTCTCTCATTATGGGACACTTCATGGCAGGATTCCTCTACCCTAACTATAGTAATCTCAAAGTTTGGTTTCTGACTAAGCCATTTACAGAAAATCCCATTGCAGGAATGGAGAGAGATTGGCATCTTCAGCTGTGATTCATCTATCATGTCCAAGATAGCTGAGATGAATGGAAGAGATATTGTGCAATGATCTTATATTTCATACCTGTTCTTTAGAAGACTGAAGTTACAGGAAACAAATTTCACCCTTTCTCTGCAGAATTAAAAGCCAAATTACCTGACTTCTAAACCAGACCCACTAAATAACCCTGCTGCCTAAATCCCTGTGGCAGCCTTTCCTCAAGGTCATAAGATGAATGTAGGGTAATGTTTAACATAGATGGGAAGGGAAAACAGAAGAAAGCAGGATGTGGTGCTGGGAAAGGCAGAAGCAGTATCTCTCTGGTACCACTAACCAGGATTGCAGGGACCATGGAGACACATCCTCCATGCATTGAGAGAAGTCCCAGGTAAAAGTCAGGGACAATAGAAGCAAATGCTCATTCATTTCCTTACTACAGTTTTGTTACTGCCCATGTGTGAAAAAAAAACAACAAAACATTGCTGAGTGGCTAGCCAGGCAGCCGTCAGAAGTTTTTTCAATCTATAATAGCACTCATCCATTAACCATAAATAATCTATATTTATTCAAGGGGTCCCTGACAAAGCCATGTGTACATTGCACAGAGCATTACACTATCATGGTATAAACTATTTAAAGCAGACGGTGTTTGAATTGTCATTTTTTAAGTTTAACATTATGTTGTTTCAATATCTAAAGCCTTCTTCCCAATGCAGCAAAAATGCAAAACACATTGAGAGAAAATGTAAAACATACTAACTTGATTATTATGAGTGCTCTGGATTGTGTCACAATTCACTATTAATTTAGACCACATTCCAGTGGCTTCTCCCTTCCCTCTGCATTCTGGACCAATCTGTCAGAGAAATACAACACCGATTAAATAAAAAATATGTATGTGCATATATATATTTTAAAGCCTGCTGCTTGGAGGAAATGTTTTGGATATGCAGTTTAGGGAGAGTTGTTTTCTATTAGCAACTTGAAATGATGGGCTGATTTTGAGGGCCATTTGCATAATGAATTTCTTCTGGGCATCAGGGACATCCACATGGTCAATTCTACAAATACCATCATGGGCTTAATGGTGAGGTTTGTATCAGCTCCGCCCACCCATGACGGAGACACAAACGATGGTTAAATCTCCTCATTGAGAATATGTTGCAGCCAGAACCAATTTCTACTCTGGGAGTGGAAGAATGGCCTTGTGGTTACAGCTCTGAAGTATGGCTCAGCAGAACTGGGTCGAGTTTCTGCCTCTTTTATAGACTTCCTGTGTGACCTTGGGCGAATCACTTACTCTTTTCCACCTGTAAGGTGAAGAAAATGAATTTTCCTATTTTCTCAGCTTAACAACATAAATTCTTTGGGGTAAGGGTAATCTTAGCTTGTGTTGTGTTGTGACAGTACTAGGCTCAATGGGATCCTTGTCTTAATAGAACTATTGTGAACATAATATTTATTTAGGGCATTTTGACATCACTTTGTCCAAAGTAGCTTTTGGAAGGTATTTTTTTTTTCCTCCTGCATATAATCATACTTTTCAGAGATTCTAGGGGCATTTTGCCACTTTTCTGTCTGCATAGCATGCAATGAGTATGGCAGGCATGTATTAAAGAGGCAACAACTATTCCTAGTCATCCCTGTTGCTCTTTTGCAAAGCTGAAAAGCCAAGCTTCAGAGCATCTTTTAGAAACCCCACAGAAAGTTTTTATCTCCCCATGGCAAATCACTCAGAATACATAACAACAGAAGTACCAGCAGTGAACAGATCATTCTTGATCTGTGAGGTTTTGATGTACTTGCTTTTTGTGCTCAGTGGTGGTAGTAAATTTTGGGCAAGCAATTTGGGATCCAAACTCTTTGTAGTTGGACAGCACAGCTGCAATATCTCTATCCAGTTTATACCCAGAGGGAACCATAAATGCCCAGCTGAGCACTCCCAATTCTAGTTTCTTGCTTATGGGAGAAGAGCACGTCTCTCAGGGAGGACATCAGCTCTCCAAGACACTGTCAGTTTGCATGGGACAAAAGTTTGAGGGATTAAGTAAGAGAGAAAAAGAAAAACTTTGTGATGTGTGCCAGGCAAATCCCATAGGTACACCTCCTGAATAGCAGAGTTTTTCAAAGGCCACCCAGGGTGATCTAACTGCTGAGTCCTGGCCCCGGTGGGAGCAAAGTTTGACAAACATGGGGCAGGGGTTGGGGAAAATTCTTCACTTGCTGAGTGGTTCTGCTTTAAAAATCACCTCTTCTTTCTCCAGAGACACAGGCCTTTCGTGTGCTGATGGCTCAGCTCCTCCTCTGAGGGATAAAACCAGACTATGCACGGTTTGCTCTGGAAAGACTGGAGCTGGGTTCCAGTCTGATAACTCAGACAAACTTACTAGCTACAACTCCAGTGTATCCTTGTAATTTTCTGCCCTTTGTTGTGGTGTCCAAACTAGGAGAGTCATCGCCCTATGCTCCTGCCATAGCCTCCGGCAGAGCAGAGTACCTCCAGGAGGACTCTGTCAACTCTGCTGATCTTTTCTGCTGACTGGAGAGGGAGCCTAATGCAGGTGTTTCAGCAAAACTTATACAATCCAGATGTAAATCCAGTGGCAAGTCCCTCAGGATCAGACATGTCTGGAAATGAACATTATTGGGCTGATAAGATTTCTGAGCATTTTTTCCACAGGAAACCCACTGATTTTCATCTCTGGGTTTGGCATGCAAGCTCCCTAAGGCTCCTGGAGAGGCATACCTTGGATTGCCTGTGACAAGATATGAGCAGGAGAGCTCAAGCTGACATGAAAAGCCAGGCTGGGATGGCAGTTAGGAAGGAAAAAACACTCTATTCTTTACTGTAGACTTTGAAAATGTGTTCAGGAAAGGATTACAATGTCAAGATTGTAATAGTGGTTGCGTAAGAGTCACTGTTTGGAGGCAATCGTTATTTGGAGAAAAAGCTGAGAGAAGAGGCCATTCACTTCATTCCTGCCGATACGCCAAATAAAAAGGGATCAGCTAAACCACAGACAAGCCCCTTTATGCCTTTTTAGCTGTTCATTTTTTCCATCAGAGCTCAGACCATGGAGCTAAAATTCAGTAATGAAAACCTTCCTTGCAACCCATGGCTTTGCAGTGCCCTAGATCAGAATGAGACTGAGGTGAGATGGAGTCGATCCCCAACTCTCCCAACTGCAGCAGGACATAGGATAGTCTGAGCTTTAATCTTCACACAGATGAAACTGCTGCCGTGGCACTGGTTTCTGGGCTGGTGTTTCTCATTGCTCAGTTATTGAGAGCCTGAGAGGAAGCAGAGAAATGTTATCAATTCCCACTGTTCCAGACCATCAGTCTTGCTCTGCTGGCATACCCGACAGCTTGAAAATGATCATGTAGCAGCTGCTTTTTGATTTTTTTCTATTACCTCTAATCCACTGTCTCATGAGATGGTTTGTTAATGCTTTAAGCACATCCCGGAGAGGTGAGTGTGGTTTCCCCTCTAGCCAGCAGGTAGAGCCAGCAAGCCTTGCATCGTGGCACAGGTTAATAGCAATTTCACAGAAACCTGGATAAACAGATAGCTTCCTCTCTCCCTTCCTCCCCCAGAAAAGGACTGAGTCTAACAGTAATCCTAAAAGCCTGTGTAGGGAATGAAGCATTTCACAGTTGGAAAATACTTGCACAGGTGACCTTCTGTAATGAAGATTTCAGCATTGGCTTGAGTGACTGCACAAGTAAGACCAGGGGATGGGAATCTCATTGGATATAAAACAACATCCAAACTGTGCTAGCTCTGTATTTGGCTTTTTTGGAGGAAAACAGAAAAGAAAATAAACAATACCTTGCTGCTCTGCACAGGCATGTGCCTTACACTGCAAGGAGTGGTGACCCCCAGCAAGGCTGCTCTGGACATGCTTGAAGCCATGATGCACGTCTGTCTTCTTCTCCACTGCAATCATGATTTTGAGTTATCATCTCCTTTCTTTAGCATTAAAAAGGAAAAAAAAAGTGGTGTGTCCCAAAAGCTCTGCTGGTCCATGCACTCCACACCACAGGTAGCAGAGGTTCATGCTGGCCACCACCTGTGCTTCAGTCTCCATCAGAACTCATCTGTCTGTCATGGTCAGGGACATGGCCTTAATCAATGCGTTTTACGAAAGAGTACACTTCGGCTTAGATTACACATTGTGTTAGATCTAAGACAAACCCTAAATAATTCTACAGATGATAGTTATATAGACATCATATATAATTTCTCATGATAGCATATGTACACAAACATCTTTCATTATTTTTGTGAATCCTTAGATTGTTCCATTTCAGCCTGTGATCACTTTGTATAATTTCATTTTAACATCATTAATGACCATAGGTCTAATTTCTTGTTTAAAAAATATAACTGACATTATAATCTACCTACACTTTTTATATAAAACATGTAGTTACTCTTTTCCCCCCAGTGCCTTTTGAATTGCTGTCCAATCCAATTTCTAGGCCTTCCCAGCACAGTCATTTATCTCTGATAGGCACAGTTTTTCAGAAAGAGGTCAAGGATGGTGAAAGTTGCTATCACATCACAAGAGCTGATAGTGCTACTTTCCCATCAATGCTTTCTTTTGCTTGCCTTGCAAGGCCTCTTTCAGTTCCCTTGACCCCATAGCCCTGCTTTTTTCCACTGATACAAGAGAACTAATAATAGAGCTCAGGTTTTCACCGGAGCTGCACAACCACTGGGATATGGCAGTAAAATACACAAGCTTACGCTCACAAGAGCTAACCCTTCCACCTCCTAAAATCCATTTTCCTTGAGGCCTTTGATCTGGGGCAGGTGGGAAGGAAAGCAAAAAGCCTCTGGAAGAATTACAGCCACAGTGCCTTCCCAGCTGGCATCGCTGCTTCCTTGGGACTCACCATGCCATTAATTGCTCCTTTGTGCCAGCGTGTATCAGACCACCAAGGCATTTACCCAGAGGCTGTGTGTAGAATAAAAAGTAGCATTTTGCTACTTCTTTCTGAAGGTCAGATTCATTTCAGTCACACAGCAGTTCAGGCACAGACAGATGGGTAATGGGACAGCAGGTTGAGGGAAGAAGTGGTTTTCTCATTTCTTTCTCTGTTCTGTGGGAACAGCCATGGCTCCTGACATAAGGATGCACTCCCTCCCCCTGATGTGGACTCCCAATCTCCTTAAACCACTTCATGAATCCCCTTTTTATTCACCCTCCAAAATTCACTAGCAACGATAAATAGCTCATCTCTTTGCACAGTGTCATTGTAGCCTCAAAGGCGGGGACTGAATAGACAGACGGCTCTGTTCCTGGACATTTTCTGCTATTGCAGTTGTGTCTTGCCATGATTGCCGAAGTGCTTGTAAGTCTTCCCAAATTTGCAGAGATTACATGCTGGACAGGTGATATGGCTGGTAATCAGCTAACTGGACACCTGAAGGAGACCTCTACTGTATTTCTGCACCTAGGCTTCAAGGACTGGTGAACAACTCATACCTAGCCCTGTGTCAGTTGTGTGCAGGAGAGGTCAAAGAACCATGGAAGTTCCTCCCCAGTCTTGTGAAGAATCTCAGAAAAAGCAGAAGTCTCCAAAACTGGTGTTTTTCTTCTATTGGACATAAGGGACAAATGAGTAAGATGTACAAACTCCTTGTGTGTCAGTAGGTTGTATAAATGTCTGAGCAGAGAATAACCAGATGCTTCTACAGCATGCTGCCCTGGAGTGGAGGTTCATGGAGAAGACAAGCACCTTGCTCATCCTTGTTTCCTCTTTCCATCCTCTCAATCCCCTTTTAGCAGCAGGGGCAGCAACCCACAGCCCCAGGGACTTCCCTCTGCTTCTCTGTTCTACTAGCCCTTTCATCCTGCTCCTGCCACCTCCTCTCCTCCCCTTGGGCCTGGTGCTCATGCACAGACCACTGCAATGCAGCTGTGCCTATTTCATGGAAGAGCCTGGAGCCAGTTGTGCAGGACACATTCAAGTTAACGAGACTGCTTTTCTCCACTAGTGAATGCTTTCAAACTACATGGAGGGTGTCTCAGGCAGAAAGTCTGCTGGGTGTGCCTCAAGCAGTGCAAGAGCTGTTTTAAACCAAAGGCAGAAATGTGACTATCAGGTTAATCTGATCTCTATCCAGATGCCTTGCTTTGAAGAGAAACACAGGTGCATTATTTCACCATTTTTTCTGTCTCCCAAAAACCCTTTACATTGAAGGCTGCAGGCACAAGCACTGAGGTAGTGGGTGTCCAAGGCAGTGTCCAAGTGGAATTTCAATTTACAGCCACGATGACTTTGGAAAAGCCATGGTATTTTTGAAACAAAAGAAGGAAGCAGAAAAGAAAAATAACAAGGGCTGATGATGTACCTCCATATGATCTCTTGTAATAAATTCTCAGTAAGGTTCAGAGAAGCCCATTCAGACTGAATAGAAAAAAATATGCTTGAACCCATGATCGTTAGGCTGACTTGGAGGAAACACTCATTGACTTCTCAAATCTCATGCATCTGTGAGTGAAGTATTGAAATCGGAAATTGAGAGTGATTCCTTTCCCCAGCTCCCATTCTTAGACAACACCGCTCAGTTGTGTAACCCCCTGAAGACATTAAAATGTCTTTCCCTTCCTGTAAGAAAAGATTTTCTTTTCCTTCCCTTAAGACATTAATTACAGGGTCACTGACTTTGGCAGATTACTTGCTAAATTGAGTTGCATCCTGATATCCTATATTTTATTGTGATGACCACCCATCTTGACAGCCACTTGGGCTTGACCTGCGATTATCCAACACTGAAATCATGACTCTTTAAAGGGAGAGGATTAATGGCTGCTTTAAAGTGATGTAAGATCACTGACGAAAGCCACAAGCACTCTCCTTTCTGTAGCTCCTGGCCATATGGAACTGCTCCCCCTTTTGTCTTGACATCAGCAATCACAGCTGCATGGGGAGTTGAATCTGTTTGATGACCTGGCTAAAAAAAAAAATAAAATTGCAAATGTCTTCTTGTTAGGGTGGTTGTAAAGAAGAGGTCTGAGTCTTCCACAACCATGGATGTCACCACAAGAAGGACACAGGAGTAAATGCCTGCTTTGGCAGTAGCAAGGCCCTGGTGAGCTGTGGGAGAACCAGTGCGACCTCATGGGCCCAAGGGATGGACCACGGGAAAGCACTGGAGAGCTGTGAGCCTCCAATCAGGTCAGTATCTGTACTGTACAGAAGCTACCAAACCAAGGAATGGCACTCATACTCCACCTATCTGACCTAGGTAGGAGCTCAGAAGGAGCAGCAGTAGGAGCTCAGGCCTGTCTCCTCAGAACAACAGTTGCTTCATCTGAGAGAACACACAGAAGCTGGACCCTGAGTTCTTAATACTCTTTCTTCCCCCTTGCTTTAACCTCTTGGCCTCTGGTTGTATGGAACATGCATGCAGTGCCATTCATTGGAGTTCCATAAACCCTCAGTCTTCCACTGAGTCTTTGAAGTGAAGCCCATTATCAAATGGAAACAAGGTCTCTGGCATTTGAAAACTGAGAGATTTTTGTAAAAAAAAAAAATTGTTCAGCTTTGTTTTGATGTTGATAGACAATCTCATAATTTAGTAGCTATCACAACAGCATGGGTTAATACGGAAATTCAGCTTTCCCAATGCCCTGTGGAAAAAGAAGTGGCAGAGGGCTTTTTATTGTCCCACCTGCAGGGAGGGGCTGAAACCTCTGTTGCACCCCAGGGCTGGTGGAGACAAACTCTGGCTTCAGTTTCAGATTGGCATGGTACCCTTGCAGAGCTGTGGGTCTGGCTGAAGCATTCCTTCATCAATAGGTACCATTTATCACCAAGATGCGGCTGGGTTCCAACAGCGACAGAAGGAAAACACTGGAAATGTTTTCATTAAAAGGTACAAAAGATTTGCAGTGTAGCTGACAGAGGCCATATGTGACCTGCTTAGTGTTCAGCGGGGCTGATAAAGAGCAAAAGGAGTGTCCCATGAAGGTAAAGCTATACCTCACCTTAATGAACAGCAACTCGGGGTAGGAGGTGGGAGAGGATGATCAGATTTCCTCTGACCTGGAGTTCAACTTCTTTGGATGCGACCAAGAGTGGCTGAGATAGCAAGGTAGCTCAGCCTAAAGGGGGTGAGAAAAGAGGGAGCCCTTTTTTCTTCCTTAATGGAAAAGCTTGGCTTGGGGCAGTTCACAAGCTGCCAGCAGCAGCAATGATCTGCATGCAAAATGGTGTCTTTGCATGTCACAGCAAAATCCTACCAGAAGAAGCACTGGGTTCAGTGCAAAAATATCCCCTTCTTCCACACACATGGACATGCAGAAGCACATGAGCGCACACACACTTCTCTCTGCTGCAGCCAATAAGACAAACTCTAGGGCCCCACAGAAATGAAAACAGGGGCTGAAAGTTGTTTCACGTTCATGGTAACAGCGGCTAACACTGTGTTTCACCCAGCAGACTTAATCTCTTTTGAAACCAGCCCTCTTGGGTGAGTCCTTTCCACACCCTGATCTCGCCCTTTAGTAAATCCAAGCTAGTGAAAGAAGCTAGTACGAGTCAACCTGCGTAAGACCATTTTGGAGGTGTGGAGGAGCAACACCCACCCACACTCACCAGGCAGCCTTGCACATTCACTTTACATGTATATGTGATCAGCCACAGCAGTGGCAGGATCACCAAGGTCTTGGCAGACGAAGCAGGTCCCCTATCACCCTGGGCTCTGTCATGAGTCTGGAGAGCTGCATCTCATCTTCTAATTTTATATCCAGGACACACAGAAGTGCTAAGGGACTGGGCAGAACTTGAGACTGTTTCTCACAGTAAGGAGCTTGGTCCTGTCTCACCTGAGTCAAGACAAGATGCCCATCGGTTCTGTTCATCTTATTGCTAATCTTCCCACCTGCATTTGCCTGACTTTTCTTAGTTACATATTTACACAATGATTCATATTTATCACCTTTTATTTCATTCCAAGGTTTTCAGCTGCTACTGTGAAATCAGTAAGAAAGTCTTACTGCAGCAGCGTAGGAACCATGGTCTGTATAATCACACCAGGTGTAAGAGAAGAGGGAAACAGAGCTTGATCTTGTTTCATGCTGTTGGAAAACACTTCAATAAATCCAAACATTTCCTCAAAGTTAAACTGGAGGTCAGGGATAGAGGAAGAGACTTGAAATTACTTCATTCTCTGCAGACTTGAGATCAGAGTAAACCACCGCTAGCTTGGAACCCCAGCCACTGACACACAGCCAGCACTGGGGTGGCACTTGGCAATGTTCAGTCCAGCCAGACCAGAGGCTGTGATTTCTCTGGGCTGACAGCGTTCACCTGCCGGCTGCTGGGGCTCTGGTTACAGCAGCGCTGCGGTGGAAACCACTGCAACTGCTTCATCAATTAGGGAAATGAACCACGGTGAAGAGCTGAATGTCCCCACGTCTAAAAGGTTAATATAAATAAATAATCATATTAAAAAACGTTATTTATTGTTTCTTCAAGTAGCAGACCTTCACAGCCCCATGGCTCTGTGGCTGGAATATGGTTTCACAGAATTTATGTGGGCACTTGTTTAGGTGCGTGGGGGGAAGATGTATGCTACAGCGTCCTGACACACTCTCGTTGTATATCACATGTTACTCGCCTTGCCCCTGCCCTCTGCTCACCTCCTTCACTGCCCCATCTGTGCAAAGGAGGCTTTGTAGAGCTGGCAGGGTCAGTGATTAATTACACAAAGATAAACAAAGTTAATATTCTTCCTGGATAGAACTAATTACTCAAGTGTTTGCTTTTATAAACCTCAGATTGATTGTCTCAGGGACAAATCAGTCTAATTGAAAAGATCGTTTGTTTTCAAAAAAGGAAAAATAACATGTTTGTGCCTCATGGGTTTTGGGGGGCTTTTTCCCTCTCCTTTTCAAGAAAATGGAGGCAGTGAAAGAGTTGGTGCGTATTGTCGCATCGCTGACTGGACATCGCAGCTACCCCTGCAGCTGTGCCCCAGCCCTTCCCCAGACCATTTTCCCTTTAACACAAGCTGTTATTTCCCTCACCAGCACTCTGTGGAGGATCCCGGTGTGCGGGGTGGAGGGTATGCACATACTGAAAAGCAGCCCCAGCTCAACAAGCTTAGGATTTAGCTGAACAAAGGCAGGAAGAGAGAAGGGTCATGACTTGGTCAAGAGCACGAGATTACAATCACATCTTTTGCTTGTATATTCTCTGGTTTAATTCATGAAGCCTCTCATGTCTGGGAAACTGAAAACAACTGGCACGTCATTTCTGCTCCAACACACTCAAAACGCTTTACAGCTTTTCTGTTGCCTGAGTCTGGTGTGTCATCTCCTCCTCTCCATGGCACCTCAGCATCTCAGAGCTCTTTGAACTACTTTGTCTTTCCTTGCAGCCCACCCCCTCTGATGTCTTCTGTCACTGGTGTATCCTCTGCCCTTTTTCATTTGTCTTTGTTCCTCTTCAGTAGACTAAAGCACACAGAATTGGACTTGTGGAGCAGTGACAGGACAAGAAAGCTGCCTGGGTATCATAACAAAAAACATTGGCAAGTAAGACAAGGTATAATACAGAGTCAGCATGAAATGCATGACTGGGTCCTTCACCCCTGAGAAACCTGGTCCAATGGACAGAAGCAAGGAACTGGAAAAGGAGTTGCATCTCAAGCAGGTCCTTGATTATTGCTAGATGAAGATGCCGAGGAGTATAGGCTGAGGCGAGGTGGCTGATCTCCAGCTCCCAATCCCTGCTTACAATACCAACCTGCTCAACTTATGTCTGCATCACTGTCCACATGACTTCTTGTGAGTAGAAGGGAAGAAGTTCTTGCTGTGGAGTCAGGCTTGTGAGTGAGCAGGACACCTGCATGCCATTCAATTCAGGTTAGTATTAGCCAGGGAACAACACTGGCCATGAAAATGCAGGTGGCAGGTGAAATTCTGTGTACTTTGCTGCATGGAGGAGAAGACCACTTCCTATTTTCAACTCCGAAAACCTCTCAAGAGAGATGAATCCCACCAGTCTGCTTCCTGCTACTTATCACCTGAGTGAGGTTGCGGAACATAAAAGCCACTTTCCATCCTGGCTAAAAGTAATCAATCTTAAATTGCCTGTACTTAGTGATAACTGAGACAAGTGAAAACCACCTCCCAAGCATTCAGCTGTGTATGGGCTGGGTCACTGAGGGACAGGAAGCATTTCCAAGGAAGGTGATGGTAAGTATAGGGGCAGGAAAGAAGTGACAGAGACTGCCAGGGGAGAGTTAGTAGCATCATCCCAGAGAAGAAAAAGCAGAGGCTTTGCAGGCAGAAAGAGGCTCAGCGCCATGTACAAAGCAACCGTCTCCTGCTGCTTATTTTCAGCTGTGCTTGGAAAAACATAGCACTACGGACATGCTCCACAAATAAACATAGAGAGCACCCACTTCTTTGCCAGTGAAAATAACCCTGCAGGCATTTTGCTAACTAGTCAGGTCTGAAAGGAACAGAAATATCATTGCTGAATTAAGCTGAGAAGGAAGTGGAGGGAAACCCCAATAAGCTAAGTCTGGCCCAACTGTCTAGCACTTTTTTCTAAAGAAAAAATGTTTAATGCAAGTTTCTCCGTTGTCCACCACCAAGAGAGTCAGGTGAGCATTTTGCTTCTTTAAGGAATACAAACCATAAGGCAGGCAAACACTTCTTCCCAAATAGCTGCATCAGGCAATTAGCCAGTCTTTTCATTAAGCCATGACAAGGATGATGGTATGCTGTTGCCTCCCGCATTTTGACTTAGGATGAGAAAGCCCAGCAGCACCTTTTAAATCCCAACACTGCTGACAGCCAAAATCATCAGCAGCTCATTCCCTTGGGAAAGAGATTTGTGAGAAAGGTGCTGAGCTCTCCTTACCCATATGCTTTCTGTTCTCACTACATCTATTCCTTCACCTGCTTTCTGTTCGTCTCTGTCACAGAATTCATGTGTGAGAGCCCAGAGATGAGAAGGATTTTCCTTTTCCTTTCCCCACCTCCCCCTCCCCCAGAAGAAGACACTTTTAAGTGTTTGAGCATTTCCTTTAAAAGGGCTTTTCTCCAACTCCTGGCCTTCCTTTGCTATCCCTCCCTTTCGTTCTGGATGAATTATATGGTGTCAAGTGTCCTCAGCAGCCATCCCTGCTCCAGTCCAGCACTGCAATGTGCAAGGAGATGCATGGTGGAGAGAGAAAAGTGCAGAAAGAGAAAGAAAAGGAATTACCGGATATTAAAAATTGCTGACCCTTTACAATTGCTAATGCTGAGAGAGGATTTTTTTTTCATGTGGGAGGGCTGGGCAATTTTCACAAAATTGCTGGCCTGTTTGGTGACCAGGCAGAAATTCAACTGCAATAACATGTTCTCCGGTTTCCTGTCCAATTACGGAGAGGTTTGGAGGTGAAGCCACAAAGTGTCACACCTTTGATCAAACCTTTCCTGCCATTGGAAGGAGTTTTCACCCTGAGCGTGATACACCTCATCATGGAGGTAACACCAATAACTTCCCTCCTCCGATTTCAGGGCTGACACCACAGAGAGCACCTGCTTACTGGTACTGGTGTTACGGAGAAACACTGCAGAGCAGCAGCCTCTCCCCAGGCTTAGTGGGAGCAGTTGCCAGCGGAAATTGTTTGGGACATCTGCCCTTTCCCTGTTTCAGTTGCTGCTATCAATTCTTAATTCTAGTTGCTAATAATAACCATCAGACTGATAAGCAGTAATTCCTATCTATACATTGTAAAGAAAATCAGTTTTTTACAGAGGGGGAAAATAAAGGACAGGGAAAGGCAGAGGCTTGCCCAGCATCACCCAGTAAACCAGTGGCATACAGCCAGATCTCCTGAGACCTGATTCCGTGACACAGCTCAGAAGAAACGCCAGCTGAGAATACATGTTTCATAAGCACACATACATATATACACAGATAACAAAGTAAAAATTGCACATGATATTTCATAACAGTCCCGAAAATTGGTTCATGCATTTGCCAAAATGTTTTCCAGAAGCAGCCCCAACTTTTGCTGTCCAACGGGCAACACGATCAAGCAACTCATATCCTTGTAACCACATCCCTCTTGCTCTCCTTCTTTCTGCCACCTCAGTGATCTTACCTCATCATTGAATGCTAAAAGTCAGACCGCAAATCTGAGGAGTTTTCATAGTGTTTCATGACAAGAGGTTTGTGGAGATCAACATGCCTGAAACCATCTTAACTCTGCAAATATCAGGCTGAAATGCTCTGGAATTTACTGCACAAATACATCCTTTTTGCAGGTATTTCTGTTTGTTTATTTTAATCAGAGTAGCATGGCCAGAATTTCCTATTCCATCCGGTTGAGAGGGGAAGGGAAGGGAAGGGAAGGGAAGGGAAAAAAATCCCATAGGAGGAAGATTATGAATAGAGAACATCAGCCATAATGTGGCATAATATCAGTCCACCTAGCCTTACATCCTATTTCGGTAAGTCAGTTGTCTGGATGGCAATACTTTGGTTTTTTTTAATCAATGACATTTATACCAGAACTATTACAGCTTCTGAATGGCTTTGAACGAGATTTGCAGGAGGGACTTGACACTGGTCCCCATGGCGGAGAAGGCTTGGCTCGCTGAGGTGAAGTGCCCTGCTGCTGTTTAATCCATTGAAAAGGCAGACATCTAGCAGGACTCATGTTTCAATTTTTTAAGCAAGTGTAGTGTTGCACCAAGCCACCCCCCCTCCAGAATATCTAGAGAAATGCTATAATGAAGACCTCTTTACAATGCTTATCTCACCAGCAGAGTAGAAGAGGATGGCAACAGAAAAAGCATGCCATGAGTTTTCTCCTTCTGTTGCATTTGTTTTCTGGCATCTTATAATACTGTTCCATAACCTTGTGTCATGTGCTGAATGCTTATGTGTGAAAATAAAAATATAGAAAGGTAGGGTTTGCTTCAGGACTTCACAGCAGTTGATAGGAGCACTTTGTGGTCAGATATAGCTACTGTAATTTTTATTGAATTTGGAACAGGCACTGAGAAGCAAGTCACTTTGCAGATGTCAGAGCAATTCAATCTGCAAGGAACCTGATCCTAAAAGCATCTGCACTGCACTGGTTTTCAAGCATTATGAAATTTTAACATCTGAAACAATCACTAGAAGTTAAATTTTCTTGCTTACTTGCAGTCACAACCTTGTGGCTCGCAGAAAGGGTTTGAGGATTTGAGTCAAGGTGTATATGGCCTTCCTAAGGATACAGGAATGCAATAGTGGGTAAGGCCAACAGTCCACAGGCTGGCATTCATTCCCCAGCAAACCTGACATTAGGTGCCTGAGAAAGGAAATAAAAGCAGGGCAAGGGCTTAGTGATATTTTCCCAGAAAACTCTGGAGATTGAATGGTGCAGTCTTCGGAAGGGTAAGCTAATGGGGGAAGTTATTCCTGCCTTCAACAACTTACTGGTTGATCTATAGGGAATGCAGAGACAGACCCTTTTCGGAGATGCACAATGACAGGACAAGAGGCAATTGGGGCAAGCCACAAGAAGGGAAATTCCAGTATGATAAGAATCAGGAAAAAGTAATGATGACAGTAGTCAAAGAATGAAAAAGCACCAAAGAGGCCTTGAAATCTCTATTCCTGGAGCTATTCAACACCTAACACAATGGGACCCTGAACAACCTTTGAAAAGGGTTTTGGACCAGAAGTTCCAAAGTTCCCTTCCAACCTAAATTACACTACAGCAGTCTAAGGAATACATGGTTCTGATCTATCTCTGTTCTCACCAAACCTGCAAAGATCAGTTGCTCAGCTTAGGTTTAGCTGAACTGTCAAATTTAATAAGAGAAACAATGTTTAGATCAGGGTACCATCAGTCAGGACAGACGGATCCATAGTGTTCACTCTGGTCTTGAGTCCATCCTCAATACACCATGTGACTGTAGGCATGTCTGGGAATGCTGCTAATGCAGCAGATGTTACCCTAGCAGGGCATTTTTCCACCTCCCTTGGGATATTGAGAGGTTTAGCAATGACTGTTTTAAGGTCCTTCTGAGACAACAGCCAAAAGGACATTATTATTTAGGGTGACCATATTTCCATAATAAAAACTTGGGGCATTTTTAGTGTCAGTATTTCTCATGATTGCAAAGCAGTCCACATGTCCCTTTTATAGTGTTCTGAAAATGTCAGCTTTTGATTATGCCTTGACATGTATACATTTCTCAGAGCAAGGACACGGGGTTTCATTTTGCCAAGTAACACCACATTCTGATGAGGTTCATTAATACAGCTGATTGGAAAAGGCCATCTCTGTCCTGCCAGTAAATGCCATTATTTTGACTTTCAGATTTTAGCCTCCACTAGGGTCAAAGAGAAAGAAAAAAAAAATAGCTAAACTCTTACAGGATGTAAATGCTAAAAGAAAAATGTTATTTTTCTGTTTGTAAATCAGAACAAATCCTATAGTGCACAGCTGCAGAGCTGCACAGGAAAAGGGAGACTGACTGGGACAAGGGCCTGAGGTTTAGATTTCCTAGAAAGTACTGAAGGAGCTCTTTAAAAAGCAGCTATTTATCTTCACCTGAAAAAAACCCACACATTTCAGGACAGCAAACTAAAGTTTCACTTTGGCCCAGTTAATATCCTCAGAATCTCCTTCACACACAGAAGATATTGAACAAACCCAACTTCAAGCAGAAGATGGGACCAGGTTGGAACCCTAGTGAACCAGCTGAGCAAACGGTGGGTTTGGGTGCATTTTTCCACATCTGTCTTTGACCTTCACTAATGGGGATGCTAGGTGCACTTTTCTTAAGCATCTAACGTTCTTGTCAGTTTAGAGCTGCATCTTGAACAAACTTTTTGTTGTTATGAAAATTGAACACTGCTTACGTTGAAATAGATTAATGGGAAAACACTGAATGAGCTAGATTTTCTAAAAGAGGCTGCTGAGCAATAAGAAAAAGTAAGTTTTGTCTCACAAGAACTGAGCCAGAGTGAGAGAACTGCATCATATCAATTGCAGTTTAAAACACTTTGCTTTTCACATATTCATTTCTGACTATTTTCTTCCAGCTTAAAATTTCTCATGAACTAAATCAGAATACTGACATGAAAAGACTGGGAGTTTATTACCTCGATGTAGCATTAGTCAAAATTAGGAGGTCTTAGTTTTAAGCCAGAAAATCTCTTTGGAAGGTAAGATTGTGTAATTCTAGAGTACTTGTTCATAGCTTCATAGCATCAAAACATCCTGCTGTTGCGTAGAAAGCAAGGCTGCACATCACCAGTTTATTCCAAGTTACTCTCTTTTGACCTGCCTCAGAGCCAAGCCCCAAATTTAACATTCAAGGCTTGAATCATGAGTTACAAGATAAAACAAAGTCCCCAGTGTCCTCCTCCCTCCTCCAGCTAAATAAAACCAAAATTATTTCAGGCGGAGAAGTCATGAACAAGCCAAACACAGCAGGGCCATAATGTGCAGCCTGACACTGTTGGTTCTAAACAAACAAACAATTGCACATTCATTTTGACAAACATCTGAAGAGCTGCACTGCGCAGAAAGAATAGTCCAGGGGGCCAATATTCAGTCCCAGGGTAAGTACGTTGGCTTTGGTGGAATTACTCAATAGGTTTGCAGAGCCATTGTGCTTCTCTCACTTCCAGCAATATCCAAGCACATCTGAATCCCATTCTTCTGCTAACTGTTTCCTCTCCCCCTGTACAAGAGCAGCCCTAACGAAAGGAGCAGCAAAAAGATCAGGCGTTGTTATCTTTTCTGCCTGCTCCAGTATTTCAAGTACTTTGGGGCCTTGTTAGTTCCCTTGAACAGCAGCCATTTCTTGGTTTATTCGGCATAAATTATACAATTATGTTTCATATCATCACAAGGCATCCACAAATGAATAGCAGACACCCCTTTGCACTCAGCCTGTTTAAACAGGATGCCGACAGAGGAAAGAATGTGTAATACAATGAATGCGCACTATTTCCAATGGCAAGAGCCCTTTTACACCTGCATAAATAGAGCTGGGCCTGGCTGGTTGCAGAGATATTGTCTCTTCCAGTTACATGCCCAGCTGTTATACCAACCATTGTTTTCTTTATGGTTTGCTGTGCTGGCTTGCCTTCCACATTGACTTAAACCTCTACCTGGGTGATTGTCTGTGTGAAAAGACAGACAAGTAACAGTAGAAAGTAACAACATACTGCAAAGACATTGCTGGAGCTCTTTCATAAGGCAAAGAGAAGTTTCATTGAATAAATATGCTGCTGAACCTGACTCTTTTGTTTCCATACATGTGAAAAGCAACTTGTTTCAGTTCCTCCACTGGCTATTGTGAAATTTGCTATAAATGGTCCCAGTGTCAATAGATTTCAGATTTTACTGACCACTATGGGTCTGAGCTCTGGCTGTACTCCTCTGTTCATAGTTCAGGTGCAAGTCATAATCTTCAGCTTTCATCCAGGATCACTTTTGATGCCTCCTCACATCAGCCACCCAGAGAGAGAAAGAACCTGGGAATTCAGATGGATCACCTGGGACATTGAAATGGATCACCTTAGGCACTGAAAGCCTTTTCAAGCCTAGCCTAGTTGCTAGGCTTATATTCAGACTTCCCGATCTGGTCCTTAAAATGGCCATGGGTGCCTGCTCTTGTTCAGGTGAATGACTCAACAAATCCTGCTCCCAGGCTTAATCCCTGGAAGGAAGCTCTCCAGAAATAATGAGGAGCCTTAATCTATCTTGGCTGTCAGAGGTGATTCCCCAAACCTAGCCATGGCGATAAAAGGGTTTGTGCACAAGTTGTCATGAATACACTGAGGGAGGAAAAAAATAGAAGAAACATGAATTCTCCAGACACCGCAATATGGACGGGTGAAATGCCCCATCATCAGCTGTCACCTGCCATTGGATGATCAGAAGACTTTGGTATTTAAAGCAGACCTTTAAACCAGATGCAGTGTTAGATTAAAAACTGTAAACCTGTTTGTTTGACATTATGCAAGGAAGGGTTTGTTTAATTAGAAGGTATTTGGCAACTTGTTGTATTGCAAAATGTTTGACAGTATGCCAGTCAGACCCTTGAAGCAGTACTAGCAACATAGGACTTGTGCATGTTGTACATTTGGTGCCACATGTGGGGTACGTGTCTCACAATGGAACCATTCTGAAGTGGATTAATGGCTGGGGAAGGTGCCGGCTGAGGAATGTGATTATGTTGCAAAATAGCTACTGCATGAGCAAACTCATTGAAGGATTTCTCCAGGCACTATCCAGGCAGGACATCTCTAGTTTTCGTCCTCAGGCTCTCCCACTTTTGCCCTCTGCCCTAGAGTGCTTGGCCCTGCACACACTGGGAACCCCTGGATCTTTTTTCCTAACCCCAGCATTTATCACTCCTTGGTACATAACTCAAAGCATCTCTCTTAAATCAGGCTTTTAATGGCCTACTCTCTCATCTGGTTGAAGAGGTGGACAGATAAAAGGCATTAAGATAAAATACTACTCCTTCAGTGCATTAGCTTTTCTGTGATTGTGAAGGACAAAATACTACAGATGTGGACAGCACGACACCCACTCCGATAAATACGAGTGAGCCATCCACATGCAGACATTTCTGCTTATATTATCATGCTTCTTGCATGCATTTTAAAAAATGAATGTTTAGTGGATACCAGCACAGTTCTTTGCCTTTTCAGAGGGCTAAGCTGACTTCATCGTGTTGAACATGTTGATACAAAAATAAACAGATGAAAACTCAGTAATTTCACTGATTGGAAATGTGAAGGGATCAGGTCCTTTGGGGTTATATCAGGTAACCTGGCTTCCAGTTAGAGCAGCTTTTCCCTGTGTTTTTTTCTGGCCCTTCTGATTTTGTTCTAGCAGAGAAAGAAAATGAGAATAATGGAAAATACATGAACAGAGCTGCTCAAAAAACGCCAGTGCATACTTTCATGTTAGAAATAGGCAAATCTGAATCCATCTTGGCTCAGCAAAACATTCTGATACTAACAACTACATTTTTGGCATGAGAGGAATAACAACTAATCATTTTTATTTCTTTCCTTTTATTCTTTAAATGCTAAAATGTTATGTGTCAGTGATAATGTTCTGGTTTGTTGTTTGAACATATAGTATACATCAGCTATTACAGTACATTAATGTGTGCATCCTTTCGTACTTAACATTATGTTTCAACATTGAATGGAACATATTATCTCAAAGTGATTCTCAGTAAAGACATTTGGAAGTATTGGAATTCATTGCAGACTGGAAATTTTGGGAGTTTGGCCCTTTTTCATTAAGAGCACATACGAGCAAATTTCCTAATTCTTTGAACTGTAAACATTTGGATAAATTTTGATCTGTTTTTTTATTTGTTATTACACAGTTGGGTAATGATTTATCTTTAAAATTAATCCCTGACACTGTCCTTTTTTTGCTCTGTAAGCTGATAAACTCAGGATATTTGATTTCTAGTCCTGCTCTAGGTTACACATTGTGCTCTCAGATGGTTGCTTCAGTTTTCTGTGCTTGAGTTCTCTACCAGGAAAATCATAAAACCTGCCATAGAGCAACGGACCTTGGAGATATTACCAACCATATCTTCCTCCATCCTGCTTTTAAAGACCTATAGTGGAAGAGACTCCAAACCCTTTCCAGGCAATCTATCCCTGTGGGTTTTTTTCCTTCCCGTTAAAAAGTTTTTCCTCCTGTCTAACCCAAACAACCACTGCTGCAATTTAAGCCCATTACTTCTTGCCTTATCCCTAGTGGATATCAAGAAGAGTTCATTACCTCCCTCTTTGAGGCAGTCTTTAACGTATTTGAAAGCTGTTATCACGACTGTCTCACAGTTGTCTTTTTTCTAGACTAAACAATCCAAGTTCTGTCAATCTTTTCCACAGAAGTTCTATTTTCAGTCCTTCTCATCATCTTTGTCATTTTCTGCTGGATTCTCTTTTATGTAGCCACCATCACACTGCTTTCTTTCTGCCACCCTCTTGGTTTTATCTTTGTAGTTGGAATGATTTTTCTCCAGGTGCACAGGTACTGGCTGGCACAACTCAGACTCGAGGTGGAGTGGCATTGCTGTTTTATACCCCTAGCAAATACCAACAGCATGCCATGAACCAGATCACCAGCAGTTACTGACATAACATCAACTCAGCCACAGACATCAAGGCTCTATGGCAAAATATGGAGAGATGAAGTAACAATAGTCAGCTCAAGCTGGTCATTGGCATGAAAGGCTTTTCCCTTTCTTTTCTTTTCCTCGCTCTGTTTTTTTTTTCTTTTTTTTCTTTTATTTTCAAAGAAGAATTCTAATGAAGAAATGTTAGAATGAGGTCTATAAACAAAACTGCACTGGGATGTAGGAAACTTCTCAGGAAGTCTGTTGCCTTTGAAAAATATTGGGGGGCATAGTTTTCTTGTCACGCCAAAATAGTGATTTTTATTTTATTAAAATCAACTGTTTGAAAACTCTGAAATTGTTGGGAAAAAACGATGCCTGGCAAGTGTGCCTAACTAGATGAAAACCACCAACTAGGTCTTTAACTTGTTGTATGAATGCTATTTCCATCTGGGTCATTAGCAAACATTTCAGCAATACAAAACTCCAAACTACTCTGGTCTAGTATCATAAGTAGCAAACTGTACCACATCTATTATATTCCTAAATATACTCCCCAGAACCTCCATGAAGTGACAGATCTAACACCCCAGGGGTGACTAGCATTTATGGTGCTTCTCCATATACAACAACACAAGGTGTCTATTATATAAATCTGGGCTGCTTTTTCATGCCACATAGATCTCTGGATAAATACAACTTAAAAGGGAAGATAATTATTTCAGCACAAGTCTTAGTATGGGCATTTGGAGAAAGGAGGTAAATATTTATTCCTACATTTATTTCTTGGAAAGTTGTCTTGGCTATAAACTGTTCCAGGCTTGTAAATTCCTCTCTGAAAGCTAGACACAGGCATATCTCAGATAGGTTCAGAATGCGCTTTTATTTCAGATAAGCTATATATGCTTCACAGACTTGCTGGCTCTCCCCTAAAGGTCTTCAGTTTGCAAAGTTGAGCTAGAAGTATCCCAGCAAAAAGCTTCTATACCTGATTTTTTTCTACTTTTCCTTGCACTGAAATTAGAAGAACAGCATTTTGGATAACTCTTCCAGCACACTCTCTTGCTGGCCCTGGTCAGAAATAGGAAATGCAATAGAAAGCAAAACTGAGCCACTGTGCGTTAAAAGGGCACACATGGAGTTATGGGCAAAGTATTCCAGTGGACCTGGTTTAGTCAAACCCAAGTGACTGGGGTCCACCCAGGAGAAACTTGATTTAAGTCTCTGTCCTTGTTGTGCAGGAGATCCTGCACAGCAGGGTCACTGTGGCAGTCTCTGCATTTCTTGCCCCTCTGCAGGGCATGCTGGCAGCAAAGGAGATTCTGCCCTTTGTTCATTTGTGAATAAAGCTAAGATATTGACTACTTCACCTTTTCCACTGATTACTTTGGTTCAAAAAAGGCCGGAGCACTGGTCTGCCCAGGGCAGGCTGCGGTGAGCTTATGGGCAGTTGCTGCCCGTGACTGCCGTGTTCACGCAGGCATTGGGCACTCAAGCACAAACCAGGCAGTCACAGGGTAAGCAGCCCTTCAGCTAAGGATTTTGCTTTGCTGGGTATGACTCTCCTAAACAGAAGACTTCTGTGTTTATACTGAAAATAAATACTGTTGAAAAAGAGCATCTCAGGCCTTGGGAAAAAGCCAAACTGACAAACCAACCCAGCCCTTTAGATTTTTTTTCTGAAGAATCCTATCCTGCCTCATGGTTGTTGTGTTCCCTTTCATTGCATCATTAGCAATACTGCCTGGGAATATAATATGCCTTATGCACCTGCTGCATCAAAACCTCCTGTTCTGAGGTGATCTGAGCTGCAGGTCGACTGAAAAATCAGCTCCTTTCAGTTCTGGTTGTAACTGGAAACCACAATGATAAAAAGCAGGTTGGATCCTCAAGTTGCCATCTAAACTGTTCCTCCTTCCAGGGATCCACTGTCAGAGATCACCTCTGATAAGCTTTCTTGTTACAGCCAGCTGGTTAGAGAAGGAACTGTGGGAGTTTTGCTGACATTCATATTATTATCATTGCTGTTTAACAGTCACAAGGGCTTGGGACCTTTTGCAGATTCCACCCTCTTTGTGAGCACAAAACACATTAAAAAATCAAGAAATCATGGCCCTAAAGAACTTGTTATCTGGGTGGCAAAAAACACCACCATCCCTGAAACCACAGAGGAGGAGGGTTGTAATTTTAAGACAGAGACAGGGGACGTTTTTTTTTCAATAAAACTCTAGTGCTGGGAAATGCTGGACCTGTTAATATGGCACTGACTACGTTACATACATGTTTTAGCATTTAGTCTGGTCATGTTCAGCTCCCACAGATCCGTATGTTTTATTGGTGGCCAGGACCCAGTCCTTTTCATCAAAGAGGATCAATTCAGCCAAATGCCAGGTAAAGACACAAATCTTTCCCTGGAACCTCCCATCAATTTTGCCCTTCTCCTTTGGAGCATCCTTCCTTCCAGCCAGTGGGGCATCTTACATGTGCAGTGGGGCAATTCAACTTAAGTCAAGGGGAGAGGGCTAGTCATTTTCTGTCCATCCATCCCAATGTCAGAGGAGACCTCCTCTTCCTCACAGCTCCTGAAGGGTTTCTGGTAATCAGCGGGACCTTGTGCTTTTCCTCCTGGCGTCAGCAACTTTCCCCTTTTATCACATTTGCTTCTGACTCCTTCCAGTCTGCTGCTCCTTGCAGCTGTCTGCCAAAACCAATATTCTCACAGCTGCCAGAGGCAGCTTAGACTGGCACATCATAAAAGGCAGCAAGGGCCACATTTCCAGATTAAAATAAACCCAGCCACTTCAGCGCCTTCTGACAATGTGTTTGACATGCTTGTGCTGTGGCCTCACTTCTTGGCTCTGACAAGACAGACATGACCATGGCAACTCACATGGGCATCTTGCTCCCTCTCCATACGCCCACCAGGAATGGCCTGTAGGATGACACAGCGCCAAAGACCTCATCCTGCTCGTCCCTCATACCTCCCTTCTTTCCTTGGGATTACAGAGGACTGTGGTTGAATACCAGACTGACCCTGTTGCCTTTGGTAGGACTTACCTCCTAGCCTTGGCATGATTAGGTGCATCTACTGTTAACTTATTTATTGCCACCTCCTGATACTGCTAGGAACAGGAAGAGACCTTGGCCATTACAGTACAATACATCTTGTTTTGGAAGGAGGTTACCCTCTCTGTCCACCTACAACTAGTAGCAAAAGGGAAGATCATCTCTACACATTCCCAGCCAATGCTACATTCTTCTTTTCTGAGAAAAAAATTATGAAACTGGCACAGCAGCCTGCAATTCCAGAGGACAGGAATTCCTAACCCAGGTGGTCCTTTCCCATTTGCCGTTCCAAAGAAAACTTTGGCTCGTGAACAATGTCTAACAGAAAGAAATTCAATGCAAAACAAAAAGAGAGCACCCTGGGCAGAACAGAATAAACAGTGCCTGAACTTTCTGCTTTGGGTAAAAAATATATTCACAGGCTTTGAAGGCACAAGGCCTCTTTGCGTTTTTACTTAAGTCAGTCGGTAAAGTAATTTGAAATTCTCTGGGGAAAGGTCCCAGGGTATGCATTTATGGGTCACTGAGGGTGGAAACTCTTAATCCCAGTCATAGGGTAGCAATCAGTGTTTACTGAAAACTCATCTTGCAAGGACACAAGCTCCCACGTGTCCCTCCTTAGCATGCTAATAAAATGGGGGCACATGGTGTGGCACACTAACCCCTTGTAAGGATCAGCAGTGATCTAGGGGTCTGTCTTTATCTGGTTTTACTTCTGATGCCACAAAGCAGGCACAGTGTTTTGGGGCAAGTGCCAGACTGCTTATTTTCCCAGATTCCTACCTTACTGCTGTTCTCCCCTTTGGTGTACTACAAATGAGTCAACAAGTTTGCAGTGTCCCCTCCTGCCACCTCTCTTCCCCCGATGCTAGGATGCTTTAGACGCAGATGTTGGTTCGTGGGCCTAGTGAAACTTCACAGCCACCAATAAGCATTGTCCAGCCTCTAGCCTGCTACCATCACAAGGTTGGCATCAGTGCTGCTAGGAAAATCACTGGGCATTTCCCATCACAACACTCACTGGCCAGTTGCTGTTGATCTTGCCAGACATTCATTATTTCAACTGAAGTCGTTCTTTTTTCTCCACACTCCTGGTGAAAGTGTTCTTTTGAAACAACGGCTTGAAATCTGGCTGGAAAATGTCTTTAGGTGTAGCCTTTTGTTGTCATATGAAAATCCACCCAAATTTGATCCAGTGGAACTAAAGACTATACCATGTCTGGAGCCAGAAAGTGGTTTTTAACATAGTAATGTTGATGTATTATATTTAAGGACATTTCTATCAGCTGCGGTTAGTGGATCTAATGAAGAGCCTTTCTACGTCTCTCTCATTCTGCCTCTTCTGGACCTCTTCAATTCTGGGAAAATATTCGGGGATAAAGAGTTGTTCCCTGCTTCCTCTGGTGGCGGGAAACACATCTTGTGCTGGGTACCTTATGCATTCATACCATCTTTATAAAGTGATGGTGGGAATGACTCAAGTATTTTAGTGGAGTCAAAATGGTGCAAATACATTGTGAGATGCATCTTCCTTACTCACAGCCATCCAAATTCCTCAGATTTTAACTCAGTTACAAAATCAATGAGATGAGCCTCTCTAGAGGTGCCTGTGTCTCTACACTGAGCATGGAAGGAGCTCAAACATTACTTAGATTGGATATCCACATTTTTGCATGGGTAAAATTAGTGCCAGTGTGAAAGAAAAGGCCCTCACAAATCTTGGCTATGGAAGCTGAGGATATTATGGCCTTCAATCAGCTGCCACTTGTATGCTTCATTAGCAAATAACTTTTTAGTGGTTTTTTTTAACTTCTTGAAGCTGTTTCTTAATTTCCGAGTGAAAAGTCTTCCCATGAGAAGGCAGGGTGTCATCTCATCCAAAATTCTTCCCTAGGAAATGGTTGATTTTTAAAGGATTTTTTTTTGCCAAGAAAATAAAGATAAAATATTTCCCACCAGCATTGCACTCTGTATCAGCCAGGGTGTTCCTCATGGAAGCTGCAGTTCTGAGTTTGTCGTGACCTTGTCTTCTCCTGAGCTGAACATTATCTCGACAAAAATATTTGAAGGGTTATTTTTTTCTAGTTTTAGTTGCCTAAAAGGCAAACAGTTAATCAAACGGCATGTCTGGTTCCTTATCTAGTCAGTACAGAAAGCAAAGTATCTTCAAACATGTAGTGATCTGTTGTATCTGAGATGTGGTGTTCAGGATGAAACTACTTGCACTCCAGACAGGCCCATCCCTCTTTTTTACTCATTTTAGAAGACAACATTTAGACAACTACAGTTATAGGAAATGAATCTGAGCCTCCTGTGACTTAACTGTCCCAGTGCCTCAGGATGCTCCTTACATTTGGATGAGAATGAATTGAAATCTGATAACACCTTTCATTCCACTGGGGGGAAAATTGGTACTCTCCTCTTCCGCTATGACATGGGATAAAACAAGTATGTGAATTTCCCATGAGTCATATATTTTTTCCCATCCATTGCTATTTTTTATGCTGTGATGCTATATGTGGAATTGTACAAGAAGGAAAGCTTGCCAAAAATATCAGCTCTTCCTAACCAGCATGACAGATACAATATATGCAATACAGATGGAAGACAGCACAGCGTGGACACTTTTATAGCATGAAGATTCTCAGCACTGTCAAAAGCAGAAAGTAAAAACAATAGGTCTGACTTTCCTCCCATCCGTCCTGGTGTAAATCAGATATAAATCCAGGAGAGCTGCACCTCTATAAAACCAAGAAGTGAGAACTGGGAACTGGATCCATCTCACCTTCTAATCTCTGCAATAATTCAAGTTAACACCACATTACAGACCAACTTTTATGAAAGGCAAGAGAAGAAATGGGCTTAAGTTTTATGTGGAAATTGAAGGTTTGCATAAATTCCTGTCCTCCCCTTTTTATATGCTTACAGCTTCTGAAACCTAGCAAATCTAAGTTACAAAACTAGATATTCTTTCAGGAAAAAGCTGTGCCACCTTCACAACAAAATATGTAACCTAATCACTGCCGTCCAGGTTCCTCCCCAACTCCTGTTGATCCTGAAACTACAGAAAAATCTTGATCCTCACCCTGTTACGGTTCTTAACCTACCAGAAATAAGATGGCAAATTGGTGCAGGAGCAACACAAAGAGAGATTACTGAGAAGGGGAGGGATAGATCTTTGTAAAATGATGACTGGCCTGCAGAAAATGAAAACAGAATAATTATTCACTCTTCCAACACAAGAACAGCAAAGACTAAAAGAAACTGTAAAGTTGAAGACAAAGTTAAAAAAAAAAAAATGTTGGTTCTCCATAGAGCATGTAGTTAAGCTGTGGAAATGCTTGCCACAGAGATTGCACAAAGTAAAGGCTTACAAGAGCTCAGAAAGTTTTTGTGGGGAAAAAGCCCAAATCTGTCAAGAAATGAAAGAAATACTCCAGGAAGTCACCTGAATCATATTATGCCAAAACCTGAGAGGTATTCTGTGGAAATATCCCTACATATATGCTCCATAGACCATTATCCTGGACATTCAATGTAGGCTGACTGAAGGCTGAACCTTTGGCCTGCCTGCACATGGTTGTTCTTATGTCAATGCATGGGATGCAACCTGCTGGGGCAATGTCTGTATCTCTTGATCTGGGAATGGGTATGACTGCAGAATCCACATGTTCTTCCAAAAACAACTACTGACTTGCGTTCATCCCCAGATGTCTGGCATTGCATGTTGCCTACCCGGCAAGCCAGTTGTAGGAGACCTGGCTGAGTCTCAGGTTCACATGGTAGCTTCCTTCCTTCCTTGTTGATCCTGTCAGTCCCACATCCTGCTCTCAGCTGCAGAATGACTCAAAATCCTTTTGACAATCCTTCAAGGCTGTGGTCCAGAACCCCAGCATTTAATAATCATGCTATCCAAGCCATTTAAATCATGAATAAAGAAAGAACAAAGTGAAATCTGCTCTCTGAGCCCAGCTGCACACATAATAGAGGGTTTTTACAGCCTAACCCCAATGGGGCATTGCAAACCCTCGTTGACTCAAGAAGCCAGAAGATATTCTCCACAGGAGAGACTGCAATTCTGGTATACAACCCATCTGGATCAACGCAGAAGGAAACGAGGCAGATGAGAAGAAATATGTGGGACATAGCTAGAGGATGAAGGCATAAAAACTGGCCCAAGCAAGACCACAGCAAATTTCTCAGTAATAAAGCATCATCAAAATGAAACCCTTCTTGAGAGAGAGTAGAGCATAGGATTGGAGAGCTAAGGGTCTATGGATGCTGAGGAAAGGGCCAGATGACTGACTTTGCAATGCCTGAAGTCAGGCATCTGTTAAGGATTGTACGTGACAAACTCTTTGCAGAGAGTTAATGAGGTCACTAGAAATGGCTCAACATAATAAATTTAATGAGGCAATAAAAATAATTAGAAATGGCCTGGCTTGTAAGAGTTTGGATCTGAACTTCCTCACAGTTCAAGTGTGTTTGGATTGAAGGATTTTGGCTTGGCCCATTGCAGAGGGAGAATTGAGGAAGTAAACTGGAATTCATATCTATGCCTCTTACATGGTTGGGTGTGTTTTCAAGGCAATGTTTAGCCTGTTCTCATTTCTTCATTTTTTATGAGGCAGACACTGAAGTCATATTACATGTACAACAGCTATGTTGTTTGAATCTGTTTAGAGTAACAGGTATTTAGATTTTGTGACACTGAAGACCACAAAATGCTGAATAGTTAGCTGGGAAGAAAGATGCAAGGCTAGGAACCATTCAGCCTCAAATCTTCTAAAACTGGGATTTGGCTATGTAAAATGTACACAGTAAAATCCACTATGTAATCCACCTACTTTTCAGAACTTGCAAATCCATTAGTGTCTTGCCCTTAATTACCATCTTCACTGGCCTGAAAGCTTTTCAGACTCTGGAATTAGACAACAAAACTCAGAAGTATTTTGTCTATGCACATATACCTGTCTCCTACCTAGAACTCTGCTGCAATCTGGCAGCCACAACTACCTAAAGCCTTGGAGACTCCTGAACCATTAATACTAGTCTTAAGCACAGCAAACTCATTTTAGTATGATGATGTATATTGGTTAAAGACCTTTCCTGTAATGTTAGTTCATATTTCCTGAAGGTAACCCTAGAACCCGTATCCATCCTCTGGGACAAATGTTCTGGCCACAAGATTGTTACCACTGCTTTGTTTTTTAACAAGAACCAGCCCTGTTTGGGAATCTCTGTGGAAAGAAGACTTTACAAACTGTATCCTGAATGGAGATATGTTTCTATAGCATATTGGTCTCCTCCTGTAAAAGAACCTGCAAGGAGTGAGGTGGAGGTCTTGGTGGAACTTGAGGCCACTTCCTCTCGTCCTACTGCTAGAAGAGACCAACACCCACCTCACTACAACCTTCTTTCAGGTAGTTGTACAGAGTGATAAGGTCTCCCCTCAGCCTCCTCTTCTCCAGGCTGAACACCCTCAGTTCCCTCAGCTGCTCCTCATAAGATTTGTGCTCTAGACCCTTCAACAGCTTTGTTGCCCTTCTCTGGACATGCTCCAGTGCCTCAATGTCCTTCTTGTAGTGAGGGGCCCAAAACTGAATACAGTATTCGAACTGCAGCCTCACCAGTGCCGAGTACAGGGGGACAATCACTGCCCTACTCCTGCTGGCCACACTATTTCTGATACAGGCCAGGATGCTATTGGCCGCCTTGGCTACCTGGGCACACTGTTGGGTCATGTTTAGCCAGCTGTCAACCAACACCTCCAGGTCCTTTTCCTCCAGGAAAGTTGGAATTACTGTCTAGGTATCATTATCCTATACAGGTAGGTTGAGAAACAGATATGTTAAGAAAGACCAAAAATAATCACTAGTTTGAGGATGACCAGGCTGAATTATGCACTCTATACTTCAGCCTACTGAAAACACCCATGTTAGGCATGTGGCACAGCCTTCAGTTAATAATTGATTTCAAACTAACTATTGATCCATTCAGAGCATGTGCTTCTTATTTCAGGTATTAGCACAGCCTGCTTCATACTGCATCTGAAATCTGGGCTTCTGTGCTGGTTTTGGCTGGGATAGATTTAATTACCTTTACAGTAGGTAGTATGGGGCTAAGTTTTGGATTTGTGCTGAAAACAGTGTTGATAACACAGAGGTGTTTGAGTCACTGCTGAGCAGGGCTTACACAGAGCCAACACCTTTTCTGCTTCTTACACCACCCCACCAGCAAGTAGCCTGGGAGGGCACAAGAAGCTGGGAGGTGACACAACCCGGACAGCTGACCCCAACTGACCAAAGGTGTATTCCAGACCATGTGGCGTCATGCTCAGCATGTAAAGCTGGTGGAAAAAGAAGCAAGTGAGGACATGTGGAGTGATGGTGTTTGTCTTCCCAGGTAACCATTACGTGTGATGGAGCCCTGCTTTCCTGGGGATGGCTGAACACCCGCCTGCCAATGGGAAGTAGGGAACAAATTCCTTGTTTTGCTTCACTTGCAGGTGCAGCTTTTGCTTTACCTATTAAACTGTCTTTATCTCAACCCACGAGTTTTCTCACTTTTACGCTTTGGATTCTCATCCCCATCCCACTGAGGGAGGAGTGAACAAGCGGCTGTGTGGTGCTTAGTTGCCATCTGGGGTTAAACCACAACAGCTTCCTTCTGTGCTTGATCAAGGTTTGGAGACCTGGGCTCCCAAGGAAAGAAAGCTGCTTCCAGGTTTTAGTGGTTTTGCTGAACCAATTGGATAAAAAGAAATCATTAACACCTCAGCACAACGACTTTTCGACCCTGCTGTTGTTAAGAAAAAACACCACAAGTCCAAAATCAACTGAAGCCAATGGGAGCTCTTTCATACCATTGACTTAAAGGTGCCATGTGTCAAAATCTGGAATATGCAATGGAGACATCTTCACACTTGTGCATAAATGAGACTTGTCTCAGGCAATAACACACTCTTCACACAAATGCCTTGTTCCCTTTTACGTACTTAGCTTCTATTGCTGTCTCTTACTGGCTGTTGAATCCTACAGCATCAACCCTACCCATGCCTGCTCTTACATTCAGAAATACCTACCCTGGCAGGGACAGTGGAATGCATGGGACGATGTTGAATTCCAACACAGAGAAGGTAAATTATGCTATAAGATCTGTGAGCACCAGGGTCAGCAAAGGAAGAGCTCCATTGTCTCTGTAGGCTGGCAGGGCTGTGCCTGTTCCCCAGCCTTACTGAGAGCCCATGTATGGGGATTGCTTCAGACCAAAAGGGTACAACATCAGCAACTCAAGCCAATGCTCTGCACATTTAAAACTAAGTACCACCTATCTTGAGCAGGGGAGTTGCTATATCATTGAATGGAGTGCTTTTTCTCATGAGTGGAACACGTTTATTTTGTCGCATCATTTGTAAATCTCCAGTAATGGTGTAAGATTTTTATCTCCAACCATTTTTTTCATGTTGGGTTTTCGACAAGGTAAATGAAAAAGCCATCTTGCTTGGCTGAGTTACAGAGCGTAACTTCAAGGCCATTCTTTCATTTCCAACCTTCTGTTGCTTTTGACATAAATCTTGGGATCTGGACTACTTAGAAAGCAGCAGGACACCCCAGTCAACATTTCCTATTCTTTCCTTTCAAAATATTCTTGTTTTCATTATAAGGTACTCTCAGAAAGGGGAAGGTTTTATTAATTTTTTTTTCTGCAATGCTACAAATATGAGGAGATCAAGAGCAAAACCCGTGTCAGACAAAATCTGTAGCCGCTAAAAGTGATCCATTGAGTTGTGCTACATTTTGCATATGTGTGTATTTAACCTCCTTGTTGCTACAGGATTTTCTGTTACTCTTTCCTCCCCCTCTTCCAAGTGCTGATGGAGTTTTAAGATTCCAAAGCTAAGATATTTTAAACTTCAGTATTAGCTGTACGTTTCCTCTGGGATATCCTAGGTAAACTAAATGCTGATTTTTTTTGGCATGCTCTGCTAGGATTTTACTGGTATCAACATTTTCTGTGTCTCAGGTCACATGGCAGCAAAGTTCCTCCTGAAAGTTCAACAAAACCCACACTAAGAAAGAGACATTCTCCCCTCGTTTTAAGCCATTATAAATTAGGCTCTAGGCATATGGGAAATTAGGGGAATTATTACAATACGTTTATCTGGATGCAAGAACCAAACATGGGAAGGTATGGCCCAGGACTCCAGAGATCACAGTGTTAGAGAGAAACAAAATACAGAAGAAACATATCCCTTTTAAAGAAATATTTGTATGCACACACAGATATGTGTGTGAATATATACGCGTATCAGCCAAAACATGACTGAAAAGTATCAAAGTGAAAACCCTGCAGAAAGGGTATGACAGAGAGATCTGACATGTCACTTTTTTATCGTGTTCCCAGGCTGCTTTAAATGCAGCTGTAATACCAGACTACAAAAGGCAATTTTGAAAGTAGTGCCTATTTTGAGCACATGCATGTACACAAAAATGTTAGGAAGTGTGTAGATGAATTTGTGTCTTCTTCTGAGAAGACCTACCTACCCTTCAGTAAGATGCTGTACAGGTTCTCACAATTGTCATCACTGAGCTTTCCAGGCCCTTTATGGTTTTTACAGGCAATACCTGGGTTGCTATTTTTGGTGGGTTTTATGGTATAATATGCTCTCATTCCAGGCAACAACTAAAGGCATAACTACTAAGAAGTACCCATGTGCATGCGGCATCTAGGGCTCAGAAAGGGAAAGAAGGAACCCCAACCACTGCTTCTGTTGGGAACTGTCTGTGGGAGGCAAGACCGGGGGCTGAATTCAGGCATTCTGGTTCCCAGTTAGGTGGGAATTCTCATTCCTTTTAGACCATTTGAATCTTTCAGTAAGAACTTTTCACAGGATAATATTCTTTTATCTGCTAAGAGTAATTAGCAGATATTTAAAAAAAAAACCCACCACCAGTCCCACAAACCTAATCAAAGCATCTTAGTATGAAAATACAGGTAATTAATGGGAATATATTTGACTATGTAAACAACCCCACTTGGAATAGATTTTGAGTTTTGAGGCTGGGCTATAAATACTTTACACACAACTTCCCGTATAATCAACTTTCAGCTGGGGCCTGAGTGAATAACTGATCTGTTTCAGCTCACCTTCCCATCTGCTCAGCTCTGCCAGTGCTGTCTGCCTTGACATCCTGCTCTGCTGTTTCTCTAAAAACATGACCATTCACTATACCCTGTTAGGTCCTTTCAGAAGGCTCAGTCTTTCAAGGATGCCTTCAGTTAACCTGGTAAAGACTCTGCTTAGAGATGATGTTGTCTTTCATTGGAAAGAGGAACTTTTTGGGACCAGATAAGTCTGCCTGTTGGAAATTAATTTAGAACTGCTGGTACAGGAGGCACAAAGGTGTTAATTTGTGATGGTGAAAGGGAAATTTATTATATTTAATTTTATTTAGTTTAAAGATGTTAGTAAGTCATATGTGCTTTCGCTCTCCTGTGGTCAATATCTTGGTGGGGGAAGACATCCTATTGAGTGCTCTTTGAGAAAGGAACTTCCTATGGGCTTTCTTACGTAGTAGAAAAATATCTAACAAGTTTCTGTTACAACTGCAACAACATCACTTTAGAAAAAAGCTCCGTCTGGGAATTTTCTGTAAAGAGGTTTAAATGACTTTCTAGAAGGAGGTGATGAAGGAATCTTCATAGTCAATGTCCACAGTTTGTCCTGCTGAGAATGAAATCTCACATGTAAAATAGACTCAGATGAGAAAAAAGAACTGTCTTAACAACACTAGTCATCAAGAACTCCCAATGCCCAGCACAATACTCTTCCGTAATGCAAATTGTTCTAGGTTTATTTCCAAGTGTCAAAGCCCTGTACAGGATTGGATGCTTATGTCTCTCTCACATTGGGACATCTCTCATCCATGCTCACAAGTACTCTAAAAGTTTAGGTGTCCCCATGTGCTCATGAGTGCTCCCTGGTGCATCGACCCTTTGGAAGTTTCTGTTGGAACGGTAATTGAGGAAATCACAAGACTGCATTATTTATGGAGATCATCTGGTCTCACAGTTCACTATGCAATATGGAAACAACATGTAGCTGGATATCAAAGGCCATGACAGCTGCAGAGGGCCACATCTTTTTCCAATATCATTGCTTTGAGGGGGGAAAAAAGCTCTCCTTTCTGAGCTCTTCTGGATCACTGATTTGACTCAGAGCCTGCAGGGAAGGTCTGCAAATCAAAAGGTATCAGTGAATGGTTTGTGAGTTATTTTGTGAACAAAGTACGGATCATTAAAGCCAAGTTCCCTTCTGTTTCTAATCACTTCTCCCTTAATTTAATTGCTTTACAGTAAGAGAAAATACAGAATGAGTGAATGACAGAGTCTACAGGGCAGTGGTCATGAAGGTGAGACAAAGAGCAGTTGATTCTGGTCAGGCCTGGACTAGACTCAAAGCTAACTGTGTGGTTGACAAAATACAGGTAGGTCTGAACTCAGTTGGCACATTTTTTAGTGTGTA
>NW_009259191.1:1526187-1553979 GCF_000687185.1 Egretta garzetta
ACATGGTTTAAAATGGTAGGAGCAACACAGCTCTGAAGAAATCCAGTGATCTGATTTGACTCACATCAGTCCCTAATTTGCTGTTTCTAAATATGATCACTGGAAAAAGCAGTAGAGTTGGCAATGTGCTTCTGTTGCCCATGGCAAAGAAGCCACACCCTTGAGATGCATCATTTGGAATTCTGTCTTTATAGTTTGAGTCCATGTGGTACAAAGGCAAGGCCTGGCAAGTTGAGGAGAAAATGAAGGAAGGCCTGTGGCACACCCAGAAGGGCCACAACCCTGCATAAGTTTCTGAGCATAGCCATTTAATCGAAAGAACAGCAGAAAGGATAGTTGCAAAGAGATCCTAAATTCCATGGCACTGATAAAGCTGGCCAGAATTTGCTTCAGGTTTTTATTTTTCTTCCACCTTTCTTTTTTTTCCAGCTTTCTTGTCCTTAAAGAAACACTGAGGAAATCTCTGTAAGTTGTTGCAGAGCAGACAGAAGACATGCTGCTCCTTTTGTTTGCTTATTCCTTCTAGACTATGCCAAAAAAAGATGTGGAACTTGTTACTTTGCAAATTCTTCCCGAGAAAGGACTTGACTGATGCTGAAATATGACTGCTTGGCTTCCTAAGCTGTCAATTCTGATTTACTAGTTCTGCACTCTCAGTTCAATTCTATAAGCAAAGGGAGCAGCAATAAAGGTAGTAGCACAAATACAATGAAGCTGAGGGTGGTTTTAGGATGGGATCACATTCCACATACAGTAGTCAGTCTGACTTCTTGGTAAAGGAAACCCTAGAAAAAAGAAGGAATTGCTGTTTATCTGCCTTTCTTTCTGTACAAAGGCTTTCTTCCTGTGCATCTCTGTTCTCATCACAGATGTTTGTGTCCTGGTGAGCATTCTTCAGTGCTTTGATTATCTCAATTTCAGAGGTTGCAGAGAGAAGTCTTCCACTTCTCTGAGACTTTCCCACTAACAGATCTCTCTGTTAAGCTATTCTATGTCCCCATAGCTTCTTTTCCTTAACTACACTGATCCTACCTTCTCAGACTGTGTGAAATCATTCCTTTTATATAGGGTTTTTATTTTCTATCTCATATAAGGAGAAGAAGGAGTTGCATGCATGCACTGTCTCATCTTCATTCTGTGGGGATTTTTGGATGTACCCAGAGACCATTAATGTTGAAAATGTTGTATTTCTATGTGGCATTTCTTAGCCACATTTATGTGCTCTTGGCCACACACCATGCGACTGTGGTGGTGAATGCATTATAAGACATAGACAGAGATGGAAGCAGGAGGATTAAAAAAATAAATGTGAAATGGGACTGTAGATAGATTTGACATCCCAACATTTCCTTATCCCTCAGCAGACACATTTATTATTTGTACATTTCCAGCAGTGTAGAAAATGCCTTTTCCAAATTCCCTGCATTGAAAGGGGGATATTTTGACCAACGAGGGGGATCCCAATGTAATTTGTACAGATGAGACCTTCAGCTCTGAAACCTTTAAGCCACGAATATGTCATGTGCCTACAGTTATGCTTAAGAAACACAACATGGCACTCTCTACCAGCTTCAGATTGGATAGAAAGGCCATATTACTCTCACCCAATTTAGAAATGATGAAGGTTCCAATCACTGACGGGCACGATGCTAAAGGAGTCAGCAATCAGCCTCAACAGGCTGGATGAGAAACACAGATATTTCCATTTAGAAGGGAACTGTTTTTTGTTCAGACTAACCACCATTAGTCACACTTGTAGAACAATTAATACATTTTTCCTTTGCTAAACAAATGCAATTTGCAAGATTAAACCATAAAAAATGGTGGAGGGGTTTTAACAACATGTCAGTTGTACTTGTTTTCTCTGATGGCAGCGAGTACAGAACGAGGCTGCATTTCTTGGTGTGAACATGTATCTCCATCTGCAGCCTCTGTACACCACAAAGCCTGTGACTCATTCAACTGTTTTGCACCGGCTAGGCTACTACTGGGCTTGTGTAACCATGTTCTCTCACGATTGGGTCCCCAAGTGCTCCAACAGACAGGCCCAGACCTGCACATGGTTAAGTCAAAAGAAGGCAGACCTAAGCACATCAGGGATCTTTAACCAAATCTGACAACAGCCACTGAATTCAGGATTCAGTTTCTGTCCCTGAAAGCCTGTCTGCCCCAAAAGCTCTTAGAATAATGCCCAATACAACTGACTGACCTGCCTGTCCTTGTGTTTTATACTGAGATTGAAGAGCACTTTTTAAAGTTTGGAAACCATTCTCATTCCCAGAAATGTGAATGAAGACAGGTCATGACCATCTATACAGACTGACTACAGATGCCTTTCTCATCTCTTTTCTTCAAGCAAACTGTTCTGGTCCCTCCAAGTTTTGTGCAGGTCACTACAGAAAGGAGATGTCCCCACACTTCCAATGACCTACACCCCTTGAGTGAGATGCTTGCCTGCAAGAGGTATGGATGTTTTCATACCAGTAGAACCACCAGATATAGACAGTGATATAACAGTTCTTCTAATGCATTTCCTAATACTCCTCTAACAATATGTACTGAAATAGTTCATAACCATGAACTTATGTGAGTGCAGGTCTCTATCCACGCAGGTACATCACTTCCATAGCTATTTGGACACCTTTCCCCATTTGTTGGTGAACCCTGCTGAAGTCATACCATGGAATTAATCAAACATCATCTGGTCTTCCAGCTCTACCCCATACAAGTTTTGTCTTTGGTCACCCATTCTTATAATACTCCCATTTTCCTTCCTCAGTGAGAAGTGATATTGTTTTCATCTTGTGTATTACTGTAGCTTGTAGGAGCCTATTCATGTGTCTGCAATCCACAGAGGTAACTCAAGATGAAATAACATTTTTATTATCTAACCATCTGTGATGGGCAAAGGTAGAACAAGAGCATTAGACAGAAGATCCTGAACTAGTCTTTTAGCACTAGCTTAACCTTTAGACCTTGTAACCTTCATGGTAAATGGCAATCTCCCCATATTGGAGATACAACAACGAAGATTTCTTAGGTTTCTCTATTCATTGGGGATACAAGTGGGAGAAACTTGACAGATATGCATTTAAATGTTTGTGATATAGAAAGATTACCAGCTACCATGAAGATAGGAGGCCTAAAGACTATGTGACTGCTATCTAATGCCCAGACTTTGCAAGTGCCAACGAGTTACCATCATGAAAGGGATGGACAACTAGGTGTAGCTGTTTTCCCCACTCTCTGCTCACTAGCTGGTGCAGAATAGAAATTCTCACTAATTCCCAAAGAAAGGCCAAAGCTACTTCTGGGTGCTACTAGGAGCCTGCCAGCACACATCACATGGCATCAGGGTTCAGATGGTGGGAGCTTTATTCTGCACACCGCTACAGAGGAACACAGTGCCTGTGGGAATTCATGCCTTGGTCAGTTTTACAAGGCTCTGAATGTATAAGACTGAATTTATAGAATTTTCTTATTGCTGTTTTCTCAGCATAGTGATTCCCTCTGTGCGAAGGAAGGCAAGCAAGCAACTAGAACATTAGGAATTATTGTATTTATTGGGTCCTGTAGTCATTAAGAAAGTGGGAAGCAGAAAAAAAGCATCCTCTCAGGAGAGATAGAGATTAGAGTCAGTCCTACAGCCAGCTGTTTTAAAAGCCCCAAAAGGGGCTTAACTATTTAAAAATTATTTAGCTGGTGAAACTGCGCCATATGAATTACTTGGTGGAATTAAGGAGACAAGAATTATGAGAAAGGAGCGAGGGGCTTTATCGACTCAGCACTAAATGTTCAGCTGAAAAAGGGAAGGCAGGCAAGACAGCTCATAGATGCCTGTGATTTCCAAGCAATCCATGAATGTTTACTGGGACGTCATGTCTCTGACCCTGGAATGGGATGCAAGCCAATCTGTATAAAAAGATACTCTTATATTCCTGGCATAGTTTTGCGGTGAGCAGAATCTGCTGTATGTATATTTTACGTTTCAGGTTGCAGGGCCCTGTGTGGGAGTTTTATATAATGTCTTTCAATATTTATTTGGTTAAACTTTACAATTATGATCCTTAGAGAAAATGATTCTCAGATGCTGGATCCTGCCTGTATAATTTGAATGAGATTATGCACACACACAGAGACAATCTCTTACTCATACACAACAGCCACTCTATCATCTACACTTCTCCAGCCCTCCACTGCTACATATCTCCAATAACATATTTATCTTCACAGCCACCGCATCGGGAAACCAGTGACAGTCTCCCCATGACAGATTGATACACAGACACATTGGCCTAGATGGAGACAGTGCCTACAGTTAAGTGACTCCCTGGGGTCCTTGTGGTTAGTGAAGGCAAACTGGTATGTCCAGAAGGTGTCTAAGCCCGCCAAAGACCTGAACTGCCTGTGGAAGGCAGAACCTTCCAGGAATCTCTACTGGTTCCCTGCAGAACCAGTAAAGCACAAAAGATTCAGCAGTTGATGCCAGCATATCTATGTCCCAACAAAGTTAAAGTAAGTGAGTTTATTTTCCAGACTTCTTTGCATCTTTATCATCTCTGCAAGGATCCCCATCTACGAGTCTGATTTGTATCAGGGAACACGTGCATGCTATTGCCTCATTTCATACAACTTTTCTAGGGCAGTTGGGAAGACAAGTGAAAGGTAAATACAGTTTAAAAACAAAAGTTCAAAATGCAAAGATTAAGGTTGGAAAGGGACTGTGTTGCCTGACGGGATGGGGGCTGGGAAAATACAGCCACTGGTGGAACAGTAATTCAGCTAAATACCTACTCTGCCGTACATTTCAGTGCAGTGGGAAGAATGATGTTCTCCAACACAGAGAACTGGTCTTTAAGCATTCCAGACCACAGAACTTGGAACAATTTGCTGGTAGAATGATAGTCAGACAGATCCAACAGTCCTCCATCAGTAATGTAGAGACACCAAACATATTCCAAACATTATTCCAGCATGTTAGTTTGCTCGCTGTTTCTGCAGTTCAAAGCTGGTATAATCACAACAGTGTTCATTGGGAAAAGCCTCCAGTGCCGTGCTTCATCCCACTGTTTCTTCCACGTGGAGCTCCCTGATTTCTGAGCTCCCCACAAATTATTTAAATGAGCTTAAATTAATAAAATGCTACACTTCTACTTCTTTCTCCCATATATAAATATGCACAGAAGGTTAAAGGAGATTAATGCAGCATTTTGGGTGCATGAACAAGAAATCTGGCCAGTGTTTGAGAGATTAAACTGGGTATGGGCTGGGGTTGCTTGGTAGTAGTTGTATCAGCTCAGATGAATGATGAGACAAATGTGTGCCACACAGGCCCCCAAAACTTGAGTGGCTTGGAACAAGCCAGGGCAGGCAAGCATGTGGGTCTAGTCACACTAGTGAGAACAGTAATGTCTTTACCATTCACATGTAATCGAAGCAGCCAAAGATCTGTCAGCACAGTAGTTCTCATTAAACATAAGCATTTGCCAATGGTGAGTGGAACCTGGCATTTCCCAGACAGAAGTATGTGTGCAGACAGTGTGTGCTGCACACACGCGCTCAGCTTGAGGTTTCTGGGAAGCATCAAGCCATACAGCTACTCAGTGCGGGCTCTTAAGACCAACATCTTTGGTTTGCAGATGGCTTGCTGCACACTGAAGAATCTTCTGTAGAGTGTGGGTTGGTCCAAAGCTTCCAGGAAGCACCGAGCTGTGGACAGTAGAAATGGTTGGGATTTTCAAGTGTAATGGAGGTACAGTCAGTTGATTTCCTTTAAGCACTGCACAGTAGATCTCTGCTCTTCCTGTCAGATAAGGAAATACTAGACAAATATCAAAAATCCTCAGATTCCACAAAAATGACTGCCAAGTATAAAACAAGCATATGTCTATGAAAAGACAGTTGTAAAGTTACCTTAAGCTGTTGCACAGACACCAGGGAGAGCAAAAAGAAAAGTTAGGCTCTAATCACTACTACACTGTGTTATGTTTCCTCTCACATTCCCATGCGGGTAGGAGGGAGAAGGAGAAATCAAATATCCTGAAGTTGAGTTTAGGTCATCAGGTGTCTTCAGGGTTAATGGGAATCGTTATTGCTGAGATGCCAGGGAAAACTATTTCAGACCTGTCAGCTCTGCCAAAAAGAGCAAAATCAATCAAATATTTGAGTTCCTGTGTAGGAAGTAAAAATAATTATTCTGCTATTTATTACTGTAAAAAAGTTTTACTTCAGCCAAAATATCTGAAAAAAAAGGATTTGAATTTTATGCGTTTGTGGCTGTAGGAGGATTTTAGTTGGATGGTTTAAATGAGTCCCTGTGTGTGTGTGTAAATGTCACAACATGCAAAATAAACAAGGGTCTGAGGAGTCTGAATATGACTGCATTTGAACTTTGGGAAAATTCAGATTCATGGCCTGGTTGTATTTTGGCATAACAAACTGAGCCAATGCCTTTACCCAAACACACCCAGAACTGTGAAAAGTTCAACCCTGCATCCAGTCTGCTTCCATGTCTGCTGCTGCCCTAAGCAAGCATGAAATGGGCTGCAATAGGCTTTTTGTGTGTCACAGACGGACCAATATTTTCTGCTTCAATTTGGAAGTGCCTCTTTTTGCAGCTCCATAATGAGCTGTCTCTATAGCAGATGTCAAAAGCAAAATTTAAGAAGTTTATCTTCTATCCTGGACCAAGCACTTCCTCAGTAAAACAAACCCGTTGTGAACATTTAAATCTGCATGGTGACCTGTGTTGCTCCACTGGTAATGCTTTGCATTGCTAAGAGAGAAACAAGGAGCCGGATTCCTTCCCATGCCACTGGAAGCCAAGCATTCTGCTGAGGCAGCAGGCTTGGACCTTGGGGGCACTGAGGGAGACCCTCCACTGGTGAAGCTGATCAGAAACCCGTAACTTCAATCATCTGCTGAGCTGCTGTGCACATCCCAATGCTTAACAGCATCCTCTCTGGCTGATGATACGTCTCCTCAGTTTTTCTTGGAGAGCTCTTCCTATTTTTGCAGGCAGAATACCTCCAGCTGTTGCCAAGAGAAGGCTTTCACCTCCTAACGAGTGGGTTAGAAAATAAGTATTTCCCCATTAGTTTGTTGAACTAGTTTGCTGAACACAGCTTAATGCAAAAATCTCATTACAGCTATCAAATTCTGCAAAATGGTTCAGTAAACATAGGTGACAACCCAATTCCCTCTTACTTTTATGGAGAGGTCTAAAATAGCATGTTACATGATATAAACCTCTGGGCATCATCCTTATTCTTTTAGATGAGACTTTGCCACAAAAGCATTCAAAAAAATAAGCGTGAGAGTTACTGTTTTCTCAGTTTTGGAAGATCACTAGGAATTGGTCCAAGACTGGATCTTACTTGAGGGAAGATTTCTCCAAAGGGAAGTCCCACATGAGACAAGTTCCCTAGGGATGGAAGAGCTCCCACCTCTTGGCTGCTGCTTTTATGAGATGTATCTGGAGAGGCCACAGTGAACTATAAAAGGGACCTTACCAGAGAATGCTTTACAAGGCCCATTTTCACAGTGATGGCTATATCCAAGGCTATGCAGTTGAAAGTGTGCATTCACCTCCTTGAAAACCAGGGCTGTCTTGGCAACCTGCTCCAGTTCTGCATGCGCTGATCTCTTGGTTATGTTATGGGTGACCCTTTACACTGTGTTTAATGACTTTATGGGAATCTGGGAAAGCGTCCAATCATTCATAGTTGAAATATTGCACTTTGGACTTGGTACCAATACAAGCAACCTAGTACTTTATAAAACTGACTGGGAACTGGTTCCCCACCCCTTTTACTCTTCCAAGAACTACAGCAACCACAATAAAGTAGCAGTAGAATTTATGATCATTTACAGTAAGTGGAAACAAAGCGCTTCTGCTATCCCATCCCTGGTGCTAGCTATTTTGCTTAAAGCATTGAGGCTCCTGTGAAACCCTTCATGCACAATCAAATGCCAGTATCTACCAGGCCTTTTGAACTGCTTTGACCTGCCCAGAAAGTAACAAAAATCTCTTTTCAGTTGCAAAATATCACATATTAGCTCAGATCAAGTCACCCAGAAAGGCGGCATTGCTGACTCAAGGCCTACAAAGATTCTCTCTCAGTGATTTTTTTACTTCTTTGCCACCAGCATGTTTTATAAAAGTCACTTTTCATGGTAAGGTTCTTTTATACATCCAAATGAGCTTCTGACAAATGCAGAAGCAACTTTAAAGTAACCTGGACAGAGATGAAGGCAGATGGTCTTTAATTTCAGAAAGAGCTGAGAGAGGCAGATCTTCCCAGCTTGAGTGATAGCCCTGCAATTTGAGTTAAGACAAACACAGATCCCAGCCCATCATTCCAGTATATGGACTGTTTTTAGAAGAAGGAGATGTTATGTCTGTCAACCTGCCCAGAACTCCTTTAGCCGGCAAAAGGAATCTGAAACCGAGATTGTCAAAAGCCAAAAAGGAATATTTTGCAAAGACTTCAGGGGTGTTGGGACTGGGGAGGGGAAGAGAATTCCTAGAAAACATGTCTGGGAAAACAGACTGGCCATTGACTCGTAACAAGAGCATAATGTGCTGTAGTCAAGCATAAACACGTGGGTTCCCAGGGCTGTGGCTTGCTGGACAGAGAAAGCCACCAACTGGAGGAAGGGTTGCTCGTGATCTTATTGTGTATAAAATGGAAATGAGCATGTAATATGGATGAGCCTGAATTATGTGGGGGAGGCAAACTCCCCTGCTGTAGCTCCTGTGTCTTCTGCAGTGGAATTCAGGAGCTTCTATCATAAGGACTCAACACTCCAGAAAAGTCTGGTTGATTTGGTGTGTGAGTAGAACTGGGAAAGGGCCATGACCTTTGGAAAGCACACCAGAATGAAACTTCCTGGTCCACATTCCCAGGAAGGACTTTTTATTCCTCCTCAGGCTCATAACCCCTTCTCAGCCTAACTGGGGTGATGGTTAGCACGAGTGTTAAAGGCTTGCCTTTGCCCTCTCAGCAAACAAGTACTGCTGAAGCTGGTCCCTGTGAGATGCCCCCTCACTACTGCAAAAGTACATACAAATAGATTCATGCTGCTTACAAAAGCACCACCAGTGCTGCCTAGGAGCAAGCAGTGGAGTTTAAACACATCTGACAGCTGCCTATAAGGCATGTCATTCATTTTATGAGTAACTGTAAAACAGGAAATTCAAGGGACATGCCTATGTCTGTGGAACTAGAAATATAAAATACAGAGCTTCAATAGATTGTTTTGGGACTTTCTCTCCAAAAAAGATTTCCTTTAGATGTTTACGGATAATATGGCTTCCACGCCACACACAGATGTCCCAGCTTGGCACTGACCAAATAAGCCTTTCCTCTCAGTTTTGCTTTCCGTTGCCACTGGTCTAAGCACCTCATCAGGAATCAGTTAGCTGCTATGGCAAGTGTGGGGTGAGAGCTTCATTATTAGTTACCCAAAAATGAGGAAAGTCAGGCACTAAGCAATGAAGAGCCCCAGGACACAACGGGATCAAGAGCAGTGCTGGATCTGAAACATGAGCACCTGACATAAACAACATAAATCAGTGTTTCCCAAAATACTCTATGATTCTAGGTGTGGGTGAAAACAGGAAGGCCTCTTAAGAGCTCCTTCAGAGACTCACAGCCTCAGATCCACAGAAATAAGTGGCTGTCTAAATACACCTAAAGTGAAGCACCTACGGCCCTAGCTAATAACTTATGAAGATATTATTGAAAAAGGAAGGCATAATCTGTGATGCTACATATATATTTGCTTATATCTATCCTATAGAGTTTGAACGCTCTGCTACAGTAGGAAAAACCTGTAACAGTCGTAGTGATAATAAGGCAGCAATGGTACACTGAGTTTGCAGAGAGCCTGAAACAGTAGCTCCACATTGCTCCTTGCCCTCAGGGCCTGCTTTTTATTGGTTTCACCATTTAAAGCATAAAAAGAGGCCCATTACGAAGTGCTACAAAAGCTGCTGTCCAAGCCTTTGCTGAATTTACATATTCAGCTTTCACCTTTTTTTGAAGGAGGCTTGGCTCTCAAAATTTTGAGAAAAACTTAGTCCTTAAAATATTCTGTCTCTCCAACACACAATTACGAACTGACCATGCAGCTTGAGATTTTTTTGCTCTGTATCTATGCATTTTTGAAGTCTGCTCTGCTAGTTCTGAGATCATTCTTTGAAAACTATTGTCATTAGCTTCAGAATTAAATAACCTGAAAGAGAAATGGAGTGGCCCAAATTGACTGATTTTATTTTCCTTGTTTCGCCAAATGACCTACAACACTATGATTTGGTCTGACAAAACACAATTGTCTCCCTCCCTCTCCTAAATTCTCCTTGTGACCACTGGGGGAAAAAAAAAGATATTATTCGTGCAGGTCTGACTGATAGGCTCACCTGCAAGTGACCTAATCTTTCTACGGCTGATTTGAAAGCAACACACGCTTAATCCAGAAATGCTGTTTGTTCATGGTGCTTCTACAGTTCACAGAGATAGTTTTTGCTAACAAATCTCTCTGAGAAAGCAAGCAACATCCTAGAAACCTAGAAAAGTTATTTGCAGCTTCCCCCCAGGATGAGTTTTCTTGCTCTTCATCACTGTTTTCAGGATAAAAACAGCTACTTAGGGAAATACTAATAATGTTATTTCAAGAAAAAGCTATTTGAGCTGTTATATAAATTGCGTAAGTCACTACATGATTTCAATCATATTATTTTCCTTGTTAAAAAAACACTCTTTCTGTGAGACTAAAACGGCAGGACACAGCAGAAGAGGCTCAGAAGAGTCTGAATATAACAACAGCTTTGCTTTCTTCCTCCCTCTCGATTCTGAACAAATATAGCCACTATTTTCAACAGGGTTAAGTATGCAGAGACTAGGCCAGGTTGCAAGCAGACCTAACTTCTCATTCATGCATCAAGGAAAAAAAGAAAGCATTGTATCCTGAAGCCTTCAAAGTAAAAAAGCACTTCAGGCTTGGACTTTGCACAGCCACCTGTTTCTATTAGCTGTAAGGAAAAAAGGTAGGTTTGCATAATGTTGTTCACTGTAAACACTGTCCACCTACATATGGCAAGTACTCACTCGCCATGCTCTCTGGGCACGCCTCAGTGAGTTACTGGAGCTGAAAACCTCTCGCCAGTGATTGCACTTAATGACTCTTCTCTCACTTAAACAATTCATTGTGCAAGGGTGTGAAACCATCTGCTTTTATTCCTTGGAGAGCTACTGAATGCATTGTCATGACAAAGATTCCTTGCCTACATTGTAACAAAAGAGGAGCAAAGACAAAAGAGGAGAGGCTATGATTAAAATGGACACACTACCTGGGTTATTACAACTTTCCATCTTTCCTGGTAACTCCTGTCTCCTCAAACCAGAAAGAATCAGGGTGGCACCAGGCATGTTCCTCACTAAGCCCTCATGATCTGATCTGATGATCTCTGGAACATCCTCTTCCCCCATCAGTCTCAGAAAAAGACAAGCCCAGGAAGCATGGGAAGGAGTCCAAACTGAGTGTCAGTCCTGGAGCTCCTGGCTTCCTGAAAACTACTTGGATCTTCAGTAGAGCTAGGGTAAGAGCTGTTTCTATCTGTTGGATCACTACAGGTTCCTAAGAACCGGCTTTAAGACAGACTGTATGACAAGAATCTCCCCAAACATCACCACACATTCTTAACTAAAAGATTAAAGCCAGAAGGATACTCTTGTATCCTCCATCTTCATGTGTTCAGTTCCACTGACACCTCTCAGTGAAGTGCGAAGACTGAAATTAGCCCTAAGCACCCCTTTTCTGAGGAGTCTCTCTCTTCTGAGAACCTTCAGTCATAGACACCCAGGTGCCAAGAATCCAAAGCCTCCTCAAAGTCACGAAGATGATGTCCACATGAGTCGATGAACCACCCCAGGGTGTGGAATCTCCTCAATTCCCTTCCACCCTTAGCTCTGCCAATCAAACATAACTTCAAATGAGTAAGATACACCAGGGAGGCATCCAAGATTGACAGTAGTCTGTCTCCATACTGCTACAAGGTGGTGCTGGAGCCTCAGCGACATGCCTTCAGGTTTTTAGTAGGGCCAGCAGTGACAAGACAAGGGGTAATGGTTTTAAACTAAACCAGGGTAGGTTTAGACTAGATATAAGGAAGAATTTCTTTACAATGAGGGTGGTGAAACACTGGAACAGGTTGCCCAGAGGGGTGGTGGAGGCCCCATCCCTGGAAACATTCAAGGCCAGGTTGGATGGGGCTCTGAGCAGCCTGATCTAGTTAGTGGTGTCCCTGCTCCTGCGGGGGGGTTGGACTAGATGACCTCTAGGGGTCCCTTCCAACCCAAAACATTCTATGATTCTATGATTCTATGATAAGGGATCTCTCATGTGTGAGGGGAAGGTGAGGTGATAGAAAAAAACCCTGTGACATACCGAGTCCATTAATTATCTGGGGAACGGCAGACAAACACCCAGTGTGTGGAGCTAAGAGCATCTCAGTGTACATCCCTCAGGACAGATGCAGCTCAACCAACCTGGAGAAGACTTTTGCCTTGAGAATTGAATAATTTTCAGCAATAAAAGTGTGAGTTCATGCCAAATAATGAGTATAGTTCAAAGCAGCAGGCAGAAGCAGCTCTGGAGCAACCTGCTACTCCAGGTGAAGTCTTCCTCTCTGAGAGTCCCCAGACCATAGGCCTACATATGGCACCTGCCATCTTCACCTGTCTCCTTTACCTATCAGAGCAGTGACTTTCATTTGCAATCAAATCCTGTTTGCCTGATTTATTGCGAAGCTCTCTGCACTCACCACTCTGCAAAACCCACGATGACCCTAGAGGGCATGGAAATGGATCCCTCCTTCCCTGTCCCATACAGTCAACACCCCATAGTGCTGACAGGGGATTCTTCTCCCTCTTGTCCCACAGTGTGACCCCTCTGTCCCTTCGCTCCTTGGGTCGGTTCCAACAAGGGCTTTGGACAAGTAGCAAGGGGAAGTGTTTGCTTAATTGCTGCCCATGTTTAGGATCTCAGCAAGCTTCTTGGATCCTGACTCCTGAGTCCTCCAAAATGTCAAGGGTTTGCCCCACTCTCTCAGCTCCGGGCTGAGATGGAGAGCAGAGTATTGGCTCTGACAGAAAACTCTGGCAAAAGACTGCCCTGAAATAAAAGGGGCCAAAAAATTTCTAGCTTCCTCATCTGGCTGAAAGACTCTCCAAAGAACAAGTTTATTAAAATGCACTCTTTTATTCAGTTTTTGCTGTGCATGTTACTGAGAGTCCAGATTTCTTTCTGCCTTCCAGTTTGGTCTTTGTTTTTGTTATTGTTGTGTTTTAAAAGAGCCTGTTAGATATGAGAAACAGCGTGTTTCAGCACACAGTGCCTGGCTCACAAGTGCACAGGGGTGCCAGGCCTGGGAACGTCATTAGCAGACTTGTTTAGAGAAAAGGGTTAGTTAACCACAAAACTGCTCTGCTGATAATTTGTTTAACTGCTCCCGTGGTCAGAAGTGTGGTCAGACTCACAGCATCCAGGAGCTGTTAATCACCTGTCAGCGGGCTCTTGTAGCGTCTTCTGCAATTGCAGCCCTTGTCGTTTGAGGCCCTGTCAGCAAGGGAAATGAAAAGAGCAATATTCATAAAGCTTTCAAGAGAGAGAGAGCAGAGCTGTGGCTGAATCTCATCTGTGGTGTATCTCATCTGGGAGTGGATTTAATTTGCTAACGGAAACCCCAATTCTTATGGCAGTAAGGGATCGTGCAATTAGCATTATTTTGAAGCTTAATTTTTAATGAATCCATACAGCCTGTCTTTCTTTTTCTGTTACTCCACCCAGTCCCTTACAACTTTTGAATACTTGGGCCAATTTCAACAAAACTGGACATATGGGAGAAGTCTCGTGCATATTATGTTCCTAAATTTCATAAAAATAGGGCAGATGGATAGAAGAGAGAGTGCTTAATGCCCCTCCTGGGAGAATACTTTCAGTGCGATCTCAGCTCTTAGGTACCTGAGACAACATTTATCTCCTGAGAGGAGTCCAAGTATCCCAGTTGCAAAAAACCTCAAGTTTGCATCTTATTAGAGACATCAGAGAACCCACTGTCAGGACCCAGAGTCCCAGGTTCTTGGTCTGTTAGGACCACTGTGGTTTTGCATTGAAGTAGGGCTTGGGGCTGAACCCAGATCTTCTGCACTGAAAATCAGTCTCTGCTCCACAGTTACAGTCTGAAAGGAGATGCAGGCCAGAGCATACCAGCAACTGAGAAGAAGTGGAAACGGCTGAGGATGTTGCTGAGAGATATGTGAGTTTCATTAATCAGCCCTTGTGATTCAGGACAGGAAAGAAGTTGCCGTGTTTTACAAGACCGTCACCGTGAAGGTTCGCTCTGGGATGATCCAGCATAGAAGCACTTAAAAATACTGTGATCAAGTCATCAGCTCACTTCATTTTCTCAATAATTTGTGCTTGATCCCATACCTAGGCACAACTCCACACGCTATCTACAAATATCTGCCTTGCCAATTAAACATGGGGTCTCCTGGAGTATAAGGATCCACACTGAGCATCATCCTCCCTCTGCCCACTCCTTCTTGAAAAACCAGCTCCAGTCTTCTCCAGCTAACTCCCTCCACTCCAACTCATACCTTACCTCCAGGCAAGGTCTCCTTGTCTGCCCGCACTGCCTGGTCAACCTCACTGCACTCCTTGCCCGAGTCCCTCTTCCAGAAGCTTTTGCATGCCAGGTGCCATCAAGACCTGCTCTCAAAACTTTAATCCTGCCAACACCCACACAGAGACCTCTCCTCTTCCCCCTCTGTCACTAAGCCCTGTGGCTGTCTTGCTTTAACCAGTGACTTTTGCTCTTCTTTGAGAAGCAGCAGCACAGACATATTTAGTCCTTTCCCTTTTCTCCCATGTTAGGTTGTCATCCCACTTCACAGCAGGGATGGAAAGGAGGAAAGTGCCAAATTTTTGGTCCATCCCCCCTACATGTTCTGCACCACGGATCCTAGGCCTGTCAGCTCAGTGTGTTATGAAGATGGAAAGTGGAAAAGACAAAAAGGATGGAAGCAATTCCCCTGTGTTACTCTGGTGCCCGATTTGTGATCTCCACTGTGAGATGCCCCTTTCTTTGGGAATCACTCACCCAGGGTCACTAGACTCATTGCCCTGGGGGGCTAGAGGAATCCCTCGTGATCCCTCAGACAAATGTGCTGAAGAGCACAGCACGCTTTACTGATGCCCAAACAGTCCTTATCAATGAGTCATTTGAACCAGGGCTGGGTCCTGCTTTCTCCCCCCCAGCACTGGAAAACTTCTCAGGGCCATGCATGCAAATCAGAGAGGGGAAAAGGCAGTGCTGGCCATGAGAATTAAGAGCAGAGGGGGGAACTGTAGCTTCAAGTCTGTATCAGAGGTACGTTCTACCCTTTCCCTGAGGAAAAAGAGGAAAATGTGAAAGCTCAAAGTAAATGCATATTTCCAAGAAAAATACTATGTGATTAAGTGATAAGTTTTGATCGCTGGCGGTGGGTATTTCATCACACAGGAAATTACTGTTAAGGGTCACTGTGCACGAATTAAGCCTTATTTGCTCCAAGTCACCTCATCACCCCCCATAGCGCCGTGCACTGCCTTAACTCAGCCCCTGCACGCCCGGTTCTGGGCACACACGCACAGGACTGCTGTTGCCGTGCAGAGCCCTGCTCGCCGGCCATGCTGGCAGGCCCCTCTCCGCACGCCCACGGCCGCCACTCGCGCACATAATGAGCACCACCTCGCGTCTGTCCGAGAAGGAAATGCCCAGCTCCGCTGCTTTCCGCTGTGGCGGTTTGGGGCTGTGTTTTGCCAGATGATGCATGCACCTTTCTGAGAGCAAGCATACCCTTGTAAGGAGCAAATCTGTGGCTCTCCTCTCCTGATTAGCGCTGCTCTTCCTTTACCCGGAGCAGATGACAGCTGTTTATTTTACCACTGTTTTACATAACACAATAACACAGTATATATGAAGGTGCAGGGGGACATTTCAGGTTAACAGCTTAGCTGGCCTTGACAGGAATCAGTCAGTGAAGTTTGCAACTTTCTTGATCTCCGACTAAGATGAGCTCATGTCAGTCATTGCTAGCTGCAATTTCCAAACGAGCTCCATCTACTTGAACTTGCTGCAGAGGGAAAAGTGGGCCATATGTTTGGAAGTCACTGTAAAGCCCCAGTGAGCCCACAGGAATCTGTATGTTGATTTTGAGGGGCTTTAGACCGGACTGTTACACTCCAGCAGCCTTGTAATCCAGAACAGTGATTTCAGTGCTCAGGCACATGAGGTGGTGAAAAGGACGCATCAAAGTGACAAGGAATAGACAGATGGAGAGTGACTTTGGGGTAATTAAATACATCAGTGATGTGGGATTCAGACCAATACTCATCGGGCACTTGGAGACCCTCCCTGCTCCTCTGCATGGGGAAATCTTGATTGGTTTCCACCTGGATGGAGGTGTAGCCCGACTCTGGAGCTGGAGGCTATGGTGAATACAAGCGTCTGAGTGAATATTTATCCAGGCCAGACATAAGCCAGACAACATCTATTGTTTACACTGTTCTGGAAGCTTCTGGACTTAATTTTCAGAACAGCCAGTAAGCATAGCCATGGGAACCAGATCCAGTCCCGCTCTGCTGGGTTCCGAGGCCTTCAGGGACTCGCAAGCCTCTCGGTCGACTTCCTACAAAACTGAGTCCATAAACCTCACCCAGAGTTTCCTGCAAATGGGCCAAGAAGATGCAGGGAATGAGGCTAGGCCTTCAGAGCAGGGCTGGCTGGCTTTCCACTGGACTTCCTGCCAATTACAAGCATGGGACCCCACGGGCTTCAGATGTTTTGCACCATGGTGTACATATAATACCATTTGGCCATGCCTTTCCATGCTGTATCTTGGTTAAGCCCAAATATTTCTGCCTACTCAGTACTCAAGTTTATCCTAAATAAAAAGGACTGTTGCCAGCATGTAAAATGTTTATCTGTCAAACCTGGACCCTGGCAAAGCTTTCTGAGACTGTAGACCAGGGCGTATGCCTACAAGCATGATTTCTGTTTCCTTGTTGCCAAGGGGCTTATGTCTATCTAATTAAATTTGTGGGAAGGAAAAAATGGTCAATAAACATAAAATGCAACAAAAGAAAATGCCAAACTAACCCTGACAGGCTTCCTTCATACCACTTCCTTTTGTGGAGAAACAGCATCTGTCCACTTAAATTAGATCAAAATATTGAGAAGATGTTTCCTAATGAGTTGGCAAATAAAGATGCCAAAGGGGTGAGAGCTGAACTCTGGAGAGGGTATTAGCTTACACTAGTTTACACCCCCCCGACCCTGATTCAAATTCAGTCTTTATTATTATTATTTTTGCTTCTTCTTTCCATTTCATTTGGCAATGGACTTTCACAAGAAGTAAGCTTTTTAGTGTTCTCCCTTCTGTGAACTCCGAGTGAACATAGCCAAAATTAACCTCTCCCTGGGAGGTGAAGATAGAAGAAAAGGAAACTAATCTTCATTTCCTACCTCCGTCCCCCTGATTATATCCTTTATTTGCAAGGCCCTCACATCATCTGCATATAAGAAAGAGAAAGAGAATTTCTACTATCTGGAAATATTTATCCACTTTACATTGGCATTGCCATAAGTAGTTTGATTTCTCATCTACTCCAGATTGCACTGCTGTAGGAAAAGTAACCTCTTCAGCCCACCACTGAATTCTGTGATTCATCAGAGAAACAACAGGATTTTGGAGGGTTCAAAGTATTTCCTTTCTAGTCTGGCAATACAAAGAAAAAAGGGGGCTGTTTCTGAGGAGGGGCCAAAGGGGGGAGGGAGAGGTTTTGCTGTTCAAAGCAAAGAATCTATTGAAAACAATGGAATAAATGACTTTTTGATGATTTTTAGACATATACTTTAGAAGGTGTGTGCCTTTAGAAAGCAAAACAAATACGTAAGTAGCATTTAGTTAAAACACTAGTAAGTATCTCTTTTGCACTTAGGCACCCGGTTGGGTGAGGTAGGAAATTGTGTGGATTCTGCTGTTCTGACTTCCTTAGTGTAACACTTCTGATTTAATAACCCAACTTTTCCTACAGGTTATCTTTCGAATGTAGACAATATAAGTCTGTCATATTTTTGTTTATGCTGCAGTCAGATATAAAGGTTGTAAATTTGAGTTGATCACAAACCTTGTCTAAAACACATGTGCGCTTCCATGACACTGTTTATCTTTAGCATTTGGCCAGTTGAGATAACATGGTGGTGTGTCAAACACGTGACATGTGTTATCTAGATACCATGAACACTTTTGTTGCAGGGACATGTTGACACAGCGCTTTTGAGTAGATGAAGACAACATGATGGCTCCACTTATGCTAAGGAACAAGATGAGTGTTCTTGTGTTAGTCGCCACCCTCCCATGCCTAACACTATCAGCTTGAGCTTGCAGGGTGGAACTGCTCAGAGGAATTCAGCAACAGAAATGTTAACAAACCAACCAACCTTATTTCAGATATGAGAAGGATTTCACTTTGTTATCATGGAATTAGAGAGAAAAAGGTAGCCAGTTCTTTTATACTGAAAATGTGTACCTGTATGGGAACTTGCCTTTGGGTTGTTTTTTTTTAAACGTTCTTTTCCTTTGTTAAGAATAAAAGCACAGTATTTGAGACTGAGAGGCTTGAGGACATTTGGAGTGAGAAAAATTAAGAAATACCATTATTAAGTCCCTTGTTGACCACTAGCACAAATCACAGTTGGGGCCTCACTAAACATCACATGCCAAATTCTGTCATGCCTGTATACCTGATAAAACTACAGTATTTCAGGTGTGCATCCTTGCTTTGGGGACTCTACAGTTTGCTCTGCACACCCTACTGACATCTCTTGATGTACAAGGAAGTCATAAAGGACAAAATTTAGCTGGAAAGCTGTGGTTTTGGGAGTGCAGGGAGAAATTTAATCTCAAAATAAATAGATCTTTAAGAGCATGTCTACCTTGTGACATGGAAGACAGCAGAGAAGGGCAGGAGTCAGTAGGGATCTGAACTGGAAGTCCACCAAGACTTGTGTGAAGGTATCGGATTAGATCTGGAAGTACGACAGCCATGTTTGTGGGATACCAGACAATGCCAAGCCTCTCAGCTCCAAAGGTAGGACTGGACCAGGATGATTTCTGGAGGTAACACTACAGAAACCAACCTGGGTCCAGCTGCCTCCCAGCCTCCCTCCCATACAGACAATTTCAGGGGAGGTGAGGATTGCATGACAAATCCAATTAGAGATGAGCCTGAGGGAGAAAGAGGTTGTCAAAACAGATGATTAAAATGCATACAGTTTGAAGCCAAGGGGAGTAACCAGCATTAAGTCATGCCCACAAGCAAGGAAAAATAACGTGCTAGGAGCTAGAAGGTAAAGTGGACTCATTTGTTTTTTTCATTGTGTTCCTTCAGTTTCTCATTTTCCTCCCCTCCCACTAACTATATTGCTACTGCTTGGCTACACATTAAACACTTTGACGGTCACACAAAATCATCTAACATTTCCATGGCAGTGAAATGCTAAAGCATAAACTGTTTATTTCTCGTGAAATTTGTAAGGAAAACAAACATTTTATAAGGCTCCATTTCCCTCCGCCTTTTCCTCCCTTGTAGCCCTGAAAACTATTGCTAATGTAAAAGACGAGAGAAAATAGACCTTAAGTAAACAGAGTCATGAGTGTTATTTACTATCCACTGGTTATATGCCAAGGAGATATCAACCAAGCAGACATTAGGAAAATATTTATCCAAGCATTAATATATTCTTTACACATGACACATTGCACATCATTATTTTGCTGGGCTGATAACACAGAAGCTTTACTAACAGCATATTTCTTCCTGTGCTTAGGAGACTTTAAAGCATTTTTAAGCCTAGCAGTAAATCACAGCCTGGTTTGCAGATATATTCTGTATACACATGCATATTCCGCTTCAGCCCTTCTAATCACACAGCTGAATGTCCATGTCTTTTCTTCCTTGGTACTTGAATGTCATTTTTGTCATTGAAAAAGGAAACGCAAAACAATCAATGTCTGCCACATCCTAAGTTCCTGCTAAAATTCCCAGCCACATCCATCTCCACTGCTTAATGAGGGGACTGGTCGGGTGAAGCAGATCAGCTAATGCAAGAACGGAGACAAATCTGAAAAGACTCCTGAACAAATCAAGAAAGCCTTTAAAATGTCTAAAGTACTCTATTGTTCCAGGGCTGGGAAGTGGTGGGCTTATCCAGGTGATCTGTCAATATGTCTGTCCCTAGGACAAATCCCAATAATTCTTATTTTTTGGTCTTATTGTAATTATTTTTTTTTTCTAAGTTTGGCAGATGAAAATGTTTGGATAGTTCCCATCTGTCCTAGACAAGGAGATGAACCTCTGACTGTTCAGACTGTTCCTGCATAATAAATACCAGTTCCTAAATACAGGAATGAGAGTGAACCTGATCCTATTGATTGGAAATGGCATTAATGGGCACAGAATTAGAGGCATGGATTTCTTAACTGTTTAGTCAGCACAAAAGATGTGGGACTGTCCTGGTTTTGGCTGGGATAGAGTTAATTGTCTTCATAGTAACTAGCACAGTGCTGTGTTTTGGATTTAGTACCAGAAGAATGTTGATAACACACTGATGTTTTCAGCTGTTGCCAAGTAGTGCTCAGACTACTCAAGGACTTTTTGAGCTTCTCCTGCTCAGCCAGGTGCAGAACAAGCTGGGAGTACAGCACAGCTAGGACAGCTAACCCAAACTGACCAAAGAGGGGAGGAAGGAAGAAGAGGGACAAGGCACAGGTGTGGATGGATGTTTTCTTGCATCAGACCTCACGCCAACCCCACCAGGACCTTGAGCCCTTCACAGTGTTGTTTTCAGCAACAAGCCTAGGGGAAAGACAAAGGTGTGGACACAGGGCGTCCTATAACTCAGCACTGATCTGAAACACTTCTTCGTACTTCTCAATGATGCCATTTAGCCAACCCTTTCTCTAAGCATTAACAAAACATTAAAAGACTCCAGATCTTATTATGCCTGTTTTAAATGGAAAGCTGGAGCCTGGAGAACTTTAGTGACACTGCCGGAGCTGGTGATACTCTTTGGAACAGAAACTGAGTCGTGACTCCTCTTGTCCTGTCTGAACTCCCAGGCCCTCATCAAAGAGCCTGGACAGTCTTTGCAGCTACAGATTTGCACAGCGATCCATAGGGACTCGTAAAGGCTAAAGCTGCCTTTAAAAATTTCTTCTTAGGCATGCAAAGGCATAAAGTTAAAACTTTCTGAGATAAGTTGTAACTTACAGCTCCAGCACATGCCTGCTTACTAATCCATCTTTTCAGTGAAAAATGTCACAAGGAATTGCAATCATTCTCTTTACAACAGCAAGATCCACAGGCCACTCAGTCCAACCGCATCCTGCCTCCACTTAGTTAGGGATTTGTCATGCTTTCTAACAAAGGTTTGACTTAATAGTGTTCTAATAATTTATCATGTTAAGAAGTGAAATAAAGAAGGGAATTGTTAACACAGTGAGATTTCCTCCCCCACGCTTGAAGGTTTGAAACCTGGGCCCTGAGACCATTCTGTGCCATTGGCTGATGACACATGTAATCACTTGCATCTGGGACCTGATTTTCCAGTTCTTGAATCAAACGGGAAACTTCAAACCCCCCAAAATCTCTAAGACTGCTGAAGTGACTGAATTGTTCCAATTAGGCTTATGACTGTTGGTTTCCAGTTTACCAATTACAGCGCACTCCAGCCATACATTTGACATAAAGGGAAGGAGAAAAAAAAGTCTGCGCATTATTTCCCAGTGTGAAATTCTAGAAGCGATAAGAACATTTCAGAAATAACTGATAAGCTACATCCTGCTGGTGTTTGTTTTTATTTATATTAATGGATTAGCTGAGCTGAATCAAGGATTCTGGGTGAGGAATGTCTCCAAGATAAATGGGAAGACAGCCCTCGTGAGTGATGCTCCACTGGCAGAACGGACTGAACGTTGCCTGTTGATTTAATGTCAAGAGTAAGGTTTGCTTAAGGAAGTGAGTCTTCATCTCATAAATTCATAGATTTATTTTTAAGCCCAGATAGGATTATTATCCTCAGACTGGTCTCCTGTGTGGCAAAGATTTTCAGCAGCACCTGCCTCAAACCCATAACTTCTGTTTGAGTTGTAACACCTCTCTTAGGACTGTAAGCAATCTGGATTGAGATATTCCGAATGACAGCGACTGCACCTTCTCCCAGAAAATGTGTTCCATTTCAATGCAACATTCATAGTCTAGCAAGATCCATAACTTGTACTTGAATTACAGGTGGCAATAACAATATTCCAGCATGGTTTATTTAGTTTGTTTAGAAAGTCTACTACCATGTGTTTTGCTAGTATCTTTCCCATGCTTAAACTGACACCAGTTAATTCTGTTTCCTACATACCTCTGGGATATACATCTCTAGCCTAACTGGTGGGAAATTGGTTGTTGATGCTCAGGAAATAACCGATTTTCCATCTATTATAATGTGGCCTTACTGAAAGTATACGCTGCTGATATACAAACCACTGATTACAGTTTTTAGTTAACAAATGGGTTTTGTCAATTGCCCCAGGCACTGCCTAACAAAGTTGTGCTTAACAGCTAAGACGACCAATTTCTTTGGGGATATTGCTTAAATGGAGCACAGATCTAGCGTACACAACAGTTGCTATTCATCAGGCATGGGGAAAAAAAAAGCCTGTCAGCAAGCCAGAAATGTAAAGCAGCCCTAAAAGTTGGCAGAGTAGTTTATAATTACTGCTATTAAAATGTACACACACACACACACACACACACACATATATATAGACACACACACGTGAGATTTGCTGAGATATAAAATGCCAATGCTAACTTCAGGGCAATATTTCTATGATGATTTCATTCCATGATTAAGTATTTCGGAAGGAAGATACAAGATATTAATTAAAGCAGAGGATAAATACCTTCTTAATTAGCTGATGAAATACAATTTGCATGGAAGTGAATTCTTTTTAATAACTGCTGAATGTGCCTGGGGCAATGTTTCAGCACATCCCCAGCTTTTCCCTTCTGTCATCCTCAGGAAATTCTAAATAAATGTTTAGAGACTAATGTTGATCTTGCTCACTTTTTTCTGCATTCATTTCACTTTGGTGGCATTACCCCAGTCTGAGAAATCCAAAGGGAAAATCAGGCCAGCTGATTTTGCCGTTTCTCCTTCCTCTTCCCTCAGCACAGCAGAGTGAAAAGAACCACTCAGACCAATGAAGGGATGGGATATCCTAGGTCTGAACACAGAAGGGAGCAAGAGAGATGCTACTGAATGGGTGGGCTTTACTACCCTGATGCTATTATCATATAAATCCTCTTTTGGGCCTGTTTGCTCACCTCCTTAGTTTTCTGACTCCATTAGATATTCCCTGCTTAGGCATATGCCAGACCAGAAACTTTGAAGAAGGATATTCTTGCAGCTATGGAATTGCCAGAGGCTGACAGATATCCTTGGGGGTTTCTTTTTTTGTTATGTTTTGGTTTTGGTGGCATCTCTGCCTCATTTAACAGCCTGCAAGGAGTGCTAGCTTAATATGCAGATGCTGAATATTTTATTTTAACATCTATGATCAACATGTGGTCCCAGGTCATCTCTTTTCAGCACACTACTCAAACTCCGCTCTGAAGCGGGGATTTTTCATTTCCTTGTGGCCTCTTCTATGTCATTTATCACAAAGGAATCCAACCATGTCATAACTGATGATGATAATGGGTTTATTTTCACAGTGTACTGGTGAGGAGTTTGGCTGGTGTCACTGCTGCTTTATGTATGGATAATGGATGCACACATGTATTAAGATCCACATTTCTCCCAAGCCTGAGAAATATAAATGGCCTGTGATTTGATTTTTCAGCTGATAGTGCACCCTGGCTCACTGTGTGTGTTCTGAATACCTTTACCACAGGTAAAACTATGCAAGCTCAGAACTTCCATAAACCCAAGCTTTGCAAAGCCAGGACTCATGTAAATAACTTCTAATGAGAAACTGATTTAACGATTTGCCCAGAGCCAGATCACAACATGGTAGCATGCTCTGCCTCCTCCAGAACTGCAGGCTGAGTTTTTGGCTACACTTTCCTCATCCCTTTTTCACATTTGCACCTCCTCAGTCTTAGAAGATTTCTGTATCAGCATCGCCAAAATAGGCATCTCTAAGACTGTAGATAAGATAGTTGATGCCTGCCTTACAGGTGGCATCTACTGGTCTCCTGGAGCCTCCTAGGGGATACTGGATGTGGTCCAGGTTCCCATAATATGGAAATCCCACTCTGAATCTCTGACCTCATGAACATTTTAGGGTTTGCTTTCTATTTCACTACTTCTTCCTTCTAATGCAACTGGTGCCTAGCACCATGTAGGGAACAAAACTGTAGTTTTGGAGGGTTTTTTGACCTTCCCAGTTAGGGTTTTGCTGGCAGAAGAGGCAGATGTGTCCAGAAGAGAATTTATTTCAATCTGAAGAGTGAGACCTACCTGTGCACTAAAAAATAGACTAGAGTTTGAGGTTGGGAGGATTATACATATAATAATCTGTAAATATGATTGTCAAAAAAAGAGGCTGAATTAACATTTTTAGGGGCATTTGGCTTCATTATTAAACAGCTAACAAAAGAAATACAGAGACTGCATTATCTGGATGGGATAGACTTCAGCCATCTGAACAAAGGCCAGATCAGCCAGCTCCACAAGTAAGTTGTCATCTCAGCAGAGTACATCAATAAAGGCAGTTTGCCCCTGGGACCCCAGGTCTCTGCTGACAGCTGAGGAATGGGAAAAACCAGGTACTACAGGCCCTGTTCTAAGCTCGTATAAAAGTGAGGTGTTGTAAGTGGTCTCTTCTTTCTCCTTCTGTTCTTTCCAGAGATCTCCATTTTCCTCATTCTGTTCCCCCTGACAGATGTTCAGAACAAAAGAGGAATTGGAAATGTCAAATTAGCTATTTCTTTCACCATGATGGAACTAGAAGGGGAAAGCTTTAGGGGGAGGGAGGAGATGGCAGAGGTATTCACAGGCCATAATATGCCAGCTTCAAAAAACAGCCCCTAAGTCTATGCTTTTCAGATTTTTTGAGATTAATATTTGTGGGGTTTACACAAGCAAAAGAATGTATTCTTCCCCTCTACACACATTCTGGGAATTTTTTTCTTGTTTTCTTTTAGTGCACTAAGGTCAATGTTGGCACCCAACTTGTTAGGTTTCAACCCAAAATTCAAGAGCATTACAAACAGGTGAAAACAGAGTTTTAAAACAACAAGGTCTGGCCCACCCTAATAACACAGCTGTGTTCCTCCCCCTGGCCTGTGCTAACCACAGGGTAGGTGAAAGACTGCCTTCCTCAAACAATATTGAAGGCACAAACACAACTTCAGCCTCGCTGTGCAAACCAACATAGAATTCACAGCTGCTTCCTCATTTTAAAAATCTCCCCACTGCAGTCATCAAAGCCTCAAGGCCAAGTTTTCCCTGCATGCTTCTACCCTGGCACTAATATGCTGCCAGTGCTGCAGAAAGCAGCCCCTCTCACCAAGCAAATCTCTTCTACAGCCCAGGTTACACAGGTAACTTTGTAAGAGTTACACCTCTTTACTGGGTTACTAAACCTGTTCTGTGTTGCCCCTTCTGCTTTATTGCATTGGCAATTCCCTTTCAGAAGTCCAACGTTTTCCCATGGCTTCCTGTGTAATTTTCCAAAGCTTTTTCACCATGTTATTGGGAGAAACCTCATACTGAACCCACTTGTCTTCCCTCTCTGGTGCTGCATTCCTACCTGTCGGGGATGGACAGGTGCTTTTAGACGCACCACAGACCCACAAAGAGCAGGAAATCCTCTGTCCATCTGAGGATGAAAATAGTTACCTGCCCTGGCATTTGACCCCAACTCCAGAGGAACACGTGATTTTGAGAGGGGGACCCTCATGCTGGGTTTTTAGTCACCTAAGGCAGGACCTTAGACTGGTGCTGCATCTGGATGACAACATGGTGCTTCCCAGGAAACAACTAATACAGCATATAAGGTGGGGGGGATATTATGTTTTCGTGTGATTTGTTTTTAAAGCATGGGGTAAGTTTTTTTCTCCCTCTTTGTTTTTAAAGAGAGAGAAGGCGAGGAGTCGTATTCAGAACTAGAGAGTTCAACAAATGATTTCTACAAAGAAAAATGCTATTCTTTTTATGCCAGCACCTTTTAGTTGTAGGACTTAAAAGGGTTCGGGGTTCTTTGTTAACCACTTGGACTGATGCCCAACAGTTGTTTTCACTTATCCTCGACATTTTCAACTGCTCCCATTGAAGTGAGATAAAGTAGCAGAAAGAAAAATAAACCGGCTTTCTTTCTCCCCTCTTTCCCCAGCCGCTTGGGTCACTGTTCTGTCTTGTTTTACAGAGATCTGAACGGGTGCTGTACAAGCCGTCCGAGCAGACGTGGAGGGTGAGGCAGGAAGGACAGCCTGCGGTTGCGGTGAGGGGCTCGCGGCACTCGGGTGCACCTCCCAGCTCTGCTACAGCTTTCCTGCACTGTCTTTGCCAAGTTATTTCACCTCTCCATGCCTTAGTTTGTCATCTGAGAAAGAAGATATCACTCATTTTTTCACATCTTGTACCAGCTTTGTGTCTATAGACCGGAAGATTTTTCAGGCCAGGGTAATTTCTTACTACCTGTTTCTTGCCCTGCCTAAAACAATGGGGCTTTGGTCTCTGTGAACGTTTAGTTAACAGAAAAAATTAGCTAATAACAAGAGTACTTGTCCAGATCTGCATGTCCTCTGGGTTTGCCTTAGCTTCCTCATGGCCAGAGCTGTTGGAACAGTTTTAATCACTCTGTGAATATACTTGACAGCTTTGAATCAAACCCAAACCCAAATTGAAAACTGATTTGAATTGTTGTTTCTTTGCAAACCCAGAACAGAACCTACACTCTTACTTTGAAGACTATGTGTGACTCAAAAAAACCCCAACCAACAGAGCAAAACTTTCTCTGTAGCTGGACCAGAACGCAACTAAAAAAATGACTGGTTTAAGTCCACAACAGATTTACTTCCTTGATGACTTCAGTTCCCTGTTATTCATCATGTCATGTTAGCTGAAGTTCTTAGGAAATCCACCATTATTTGTGTAAAAATTAATAATTCCTGAAAGCTTTAAAGACTTTGGCATAAATGGTTACTTGGTAAAAACTTGTTATGAAATTTCATGGTCACTTGTAGTCAGTCTTCCATTTAGAAACCTTTGATCAACTAATTAGGGAGAAAACACAACTAATAAACAACCAAGAAACAACCTGTAGATGGCAAGCACTTCCTTGAAACCACCAAAAGAGATAAAAATACAAAGGTCAGCCTGAGAGAAATGGTGTTTGGATCTGATTTTCCAGCTCAGTTCTGGCTGCTGATGTGCCTAATTTACTGTGCTTGGACTTGAGTTCCTCTCCGTTTTGGTTAAAAAAAGGTAAAGAGGAGCTTGGGATGTTGTGTTCCAGACAGTGAGGTGAGCAGTGACAATAAAACCCAGACATGGAGACAAAATGCTCCTGAGAAAGAGTCATCCCAATGTCTCGCCATATCTCAAGAGATATGAGTTTGCACCTTGCTCTGGATTCCTGTGGAAAGCTGTCCCCTCTTAACAGAGGTGTGCGAGATATC